>NW_026869140.1:210837-319391 GCF_020745735.1 Hemiscyllium ocellatum | reverse complement strand
CCACTGAGGTACTGTGTCACCTGGTGGAGCAGGTTCTTCGTTCCTTGAAAGTGCCCTCACAGGTAGATGGCGTAGTGAAGAAAAACACTCGGTGATCTTCCTTTATTGGTGCGTGCTTTGAGTCTATGCGTTTGCATGACATATTGCCCTGTCCAGGTCATTGGTTTGGCCACTTTTGTAATATTGCCTTTAATTCTGGTCTCCTGCTGTCGGAAAGATGTTGTCAAACTTGAAAGGATGCAGAAGTGATTTAAAAGAATATTGCAGATGTTGGAGGGTTAGATTTTCAGGGAGAGTTTGAATAGGCTGGGAGTATTTTCAGTTTGAGGATGAGAGGTGACCTTAAAGCAGTTTATAAATCATGACGGGCATAGATAATGTAAACAGTCACCCCAGGATAGGCGAGTCCAAATTACAGGACAAGGGTTTAAGGTGAGAGGCGGAAAGATTTATAAAGGGAAATGAGGTACAACACATTCAATGAGAGACTGCTGTGTTTATGGACTGAGCACCCAAAAGAGGTGGTGGAGGCAGGCACAGTTACACCATTTAAAAGACATTTGGAATGTGTACATGCATGGGAAGGGTTTAGAGGGGTATGGGCCAAGTGCTGGCAAGGGGGACGAGATTAATTTAGGATATTTGGGTAGAACGGGACGACTGGATCGAAGGGTCCTTTTCGTGCTGTACATCACTGTGACTACTGTTGAGTTTTGAGTGTATAACACGGGAACAGGAAGTGGTTATTCAGGGTTCTGAATTCTGTCAGTCAGCTTGTTTGCTCAATTACTGAGAGTCAAATACAAAAAATACATCATTCAGATTTTAATGGTGTTTTCCACAAACAGGAGAAAGGCTTTTAGTCAAGAGAAGCTGTAAGGAATGTGAAGAGTCCATTCAGTCCCTCAACTCCATTCCACCGGAGCAGCAGTGTGAGCACAGAGAGATTGGAGCCTGTTACACAGGAACAGGTGGAGGACACAATTTTCACAAATAGATGGCAGTCACTCGGCTGCTGAAGGCTGGGAACAGGAACAGGAGGGAGTCACTCAACTGCTCGGACTGGGACACGTGAACAGGAGGCCGTCACTCAACAGATTCGAGACTGGGACACAGGGAAAAGGAGGGAGTCACTCAACTGTTCGAGACTGGGACACAGGAACAGGAGGCAGTCACTCAGCTTTTGTTCGAGCACTGGGATACAGGAACAGGAGGCAGTCAGTCAACTGTTCGAGACTGGGACACAGGAAACAGGAGGCAGTCATTCAACAGCTCGGACTGGGACACAGGAACAGGAGGGAGTCACTCAACTGTTCCAGACTGAGACACAGGACAGGAGAGAGTCACTCAGCTGCTCGAGACTGGGACACAGGAACAGGAGGCAGTCATCAACAGCTCGAGTCTGGGACACAGGTACAGGAGGGAGTCATTCAACTGTTCGAGACTGGGACACAGGAACAGGAGGCAATCACTCAACTGCTAGAAACTGGGAAACAGGGAAATCTGGAGGCTAGTAAGGCCCGAGGATCCTGTTACGCAGGAAAAGGAGGAGGTGCCTCACTCCCCACCAGTATGGGACAATGGGAGAGAAGGTGGGTTTGCATGGCACAAACAGAAATGTATGATAAGTTGCATTAGTGGTCCATTCAATCCTGCCCCACCATTCACTAAGACCACGGCTGATCTAATTATGATTCCCTCATTCCATTTTACGGAGACTGTTCTCTCTGCAGCCTGTGCTCCATTTGTTGGTCATGTTGCAGACCCAGATGCTGTAACAACAGTCACCATGACTTATCCAGAAGGATGGGTCTAACCGGATGAGTCAGGATTTGAAGGGTCCAATCACAAGACGAAAAAACAAAATAAAGGTATTGCCAGATGTTTAATTCTCTCACATTCGCAATCCAACTCACAAAACCAGCCCATCCATGATACTTTCAGGATGGAGCACTGTGTAGATCTGGCTACCGTACTGCTGAATGCAACCCAGCAATATCCAGAATGGAACTCTGTGCAGCCCACACCAATGCTTGATCTATCATCCTGGTCTAAAGGTCCAGCGTGGGGAGCTGTGCAGACCGCACTGGTTCATTCATACAAAAAACCAGGCTGTTTCACTGTTCGGTAACACTGTGTTAGATCGCTGCCCAGTGTGGGGACACTTGCAGCCAATGTTGTAAGTGACAGGATGTGCAGCTCCCATCCATTTACAGCTCCATATCTCACTGTACCTTGACAAGGGGTGCCGTGGATGTGGAAATCACGGTGATGGAGAGATGTAAATGGAAACAGTTTAAATGCCAATAGTACTGATTAAGGCGGGTACAACACCTGTATTTAAAGTTGAAATAACTTAGATAATATCCAATGAGGTTTGGTGAATGGTGCAAAGTAGTTAGAGGGGGATGGTAATGTTATAGTGGTTGCTCTATAAGCCTCCAAATAATCAATGGGAATTAGAGGAAGAAATATGCAGGGAGACTGGGAGACTTGCGGGACAATAGGGTTGTTATAATAGGTGATTTCACTTTTCCTAACCTAGACTGGGGCTTCCAGATGGTTAAGGACTTAGAAGGAATGTAATTTGTTAAGTCTGTTCAGGAAAGTTTCCGCAAGTAATATATAGAGAAGCCACTCGGGAAGGGACAAACTTGACCTACAATTGGGAAATAGGGCAGGACAGGTGAATGAGATAAAGTGGGGGAGCATTTTGGGAAAAGTGAAATAACCTGAATTACTAAGTGTGATGGGATACTTATAACCATAAAATAAGTGTAGATTTTTGTTTGGCCTGTGTAAAGCATGCTGACCGTTGCATGAAAGTATAAAGATGATGGAATATATTGTTAGGAGTGTCCGTCCCTATGGGAAATGCCCTCAAAAAGGCGATTGAAAAAATACTGGGGTAAAAGTGCCTGAGTGCTGTCTGGTCAGTGACAGGAACCCAGGGGGGTTGAATGACTGAATGTTCCTGTAACATGGAGCTGAGAAAACCATCAGATCAGCCGGGATATTATTAAATGCTAGAGCACACTTGAAGGGCTGAATGGCCTCAGCATGGTTTGAATTGTGTGTGATTTAAAAAAAAATGTACATCTCTACTCCTTCCTCTAATGTGTTACACACTGGGACACTGCCATTTTCCTGAAACTGGGAATTATTTGGAACATTATCTGGAACATTCCATAATCAGCAATCTCAAGAATATTCTATAACTGTGTGGGAGGTATTGCAAAGTTTTAAGCTGGTAGGAGGAAAGTGTAGAGGGGATGTCGGAGGCGGGTTCTTTACACAGAGAGTTGTGAGAGCATGGAATGTGCTGCCAGCAGCAGATGTGGAAGCAAGGCCTTTGGGGACGTTTAAGAGACTACTGGACATGCACATGGTTACAGAAATGTGAGGGTGCATACGTGAGGATCAGTGGTAGGCACAACATCGTTGGCTGAAGGGCCTGTTCTGTGCTGTACTGTTCTATGTTCTAAATGGAAGATTCTTCCTAAGTTGTATGGCTTCTCCCCTATTCCTACTATTAAAAGACGAGAAATAAACCCAATCAAACTCGCCCTGCTGTAACGTCAACTGTTCCTTGTCATCAAGGTGCATCTCCTGAAATAGGAAAACATCCACCCTCTCTGTTTTATGACGAGAAAGTACATTTTTCCTCTTGAGTGGCAGCTGCACCCCCCCTCATTAATGTTCCAGGTACCCATTTAAGCACATCATTATCCATAACACACTGTAGCAACATTTCAACTCTAGAGTTTCACATCGAATTACACATCGTTGATCATTAATGCAAAAAAAACTCGTAGAGCCTTAAAACTTTACAAACTAAAACCACTACAACTAACAAGCTCTCAAAACTTTCCAAAGCTAAACACATAAAAAAAACAAACAACGAAATAAAATCCAAAGTTCCAATGACACTCGAAAGGGGAAGTTACCTCTCCTGGACCCCATCTCTGCAAACTGGGGATGCTGACATATCTTAAAACGTTATCTTCTGCCCGCTACCAATATGGAATTCAAGGCAATTAACAACAAAAACTGCCCTTCAGTCGGCACTAAGTCATCACAACTACCTTTGTAACTCCCTCCACCTTGAGCTGCACCCAGACACAAGCAAAGAAAGAAAAAAGTGTACTAATACTAATGAAGGAATTAAAAATGAGTACGCTACCCATCCCCGACTATAATGTAGCACTGGTTAATACCAGAAAAATCCAATAAAATTTCTTTAAGGATAAACATGATTATCTAAATATCCAGCTTACTTTAAAATGTCCACAAAGTTTTTGCTTTCTCTGGAGAATCAGACGAGTTCGTGGATCCATTGAAAGCAATACGGAGCACCGCTGGGTACCGTAAGGGTTACTGAATTCAGCGTTCCCTTACTCCTCTTTTGATGTCATCAAAAGATTTTCATTCCTGAATCACCGCCACTGAAAAATCCAGAAAGGACATAATCCTGGAGCTCTCGTGACATAAAGACATTGGATCCTTCCACTAGGTTCTGAAAGCTTCCATCAGACTTTGTTTGTCCCCATAACTATGTAATCGCGCAAGGACAGGATCTGAGTCTGAGTCTGAGTCTGACTTCCGTGCTGTAACCCAATGAACTGTCTCAGTCTTCTCCCGTCCCTCCTCAGTTTCCAAGTGAAGGAATCACTGCAGCCAGTTCTTGAACAAAAGCACCAGCTGACCACCTTTTGTCCGCTCCAGCAATCCGACGATGTAAATATTCTTCATCCTACTCCTGTTCTCGAGGTCGTCTTCTTGTTCAGTTAAGGTGCAGATCTGTTTTTCAGGGGCAAGGATCCTCTCCCGAGAGGAATCGATCACGGTCTCTGTCACTGTGGTTCGGCCCTTGGCATCGTCTGTTCTGTGTCCAAGGCTGTCAAGTTGCTGCTAATGTTTTTGGAGCACGGCTGAGAGTGGCTGTGGTGAACTCTTCTTCAATCATGGCTTCAATCTTTTCACGTAACTTGGTGAACTCAGTGACCAAGGCCTGGTGAGATAACTGGGTCGATCGAACGAGCAGAGTGGGTTGCAGCAGCGGCCTCAGGCATGCTCGATGCTTCTGACGGGTGCACCGCTTGTTGGGACTTACTCGATCCTTTCCCCATGTTTTGTCATTTCCGTTTTACAAATCGGGATTCGTAAAGATTCTGTCGCTCTTTTAGTGCTGAATTTTAAGTAAATGGTTGGGATGGGGTGGATTAGAGAAGCACTTTGCCCGTGTGTTGATGCAGCGCCCAGAAATCAGACCTTCTGGATCGCCACCATCTTGTATTCTCCCTTAACATTTTATCAATATTATCATTTCATTTTGCATTACATTCCTGGAGGTTCTGAAGCTGTGTTATTTCATACCACTGTCTACATTTTACCCCACACTGCACATTGCTGCCCATTCCTCAATAATCATTGACTCTGTTGTTATTTATGAACCTTCCATCTGTGCCTGAAAAATATTCAATATTTCTGCCTCCAATTCTCTGTGGGGAAGCGTGTTCCAAAGACTCACACACCACTTTGAGAAAACAATTATAAACATTACGATCTGACTGTGAGATTAGTATTTTTGTCTCCTTATCTGAGATAGGATGTAATTACATTGAAAGCAGTTCAGAGATATTTCATTTCACGTATTCCTGGGGTAAAGGGCTTATATTATGGAGACTTTAACAGGTTACTCTTGAAATGAAAATGAAACATACAAGACCTCGAGGAGAGTGGATTAGGTATGTACCCACTGGGTGTTTGTATAGTTCAAATTTATTGTCATTTTCATAGAATCTCTACAGTGTGGAGACAGGGCATTCCGTCCATTAAGTCCACACTGACCCACCAAACAGCATCCCAACTCGACCTGGCCCCCCACTCTTATTGCTGTAACCCGGCATTTCCCATAATTAACCCACCTAAACTACGCATCCCTGGGCACTATGGGCAATCCACTTCAAACTGCACATGATTGGACAGTGGAAGGAAACTGGAGCACTGGGAGGAAACCCACACAGACACGGAGAGAATGTTTAAACTCCACATAGAGGGTCGCCTGAGGTTGGAGTTAGACCCAGCTCCTTGGTGATGTGAGGCAGCAGCGTTACCCACAGATCCAACATACTCCTCCGTTAGTTCTGTTAATAACTTGTGGCTGACTAAAGAAATCTGCCTGACGTGTTCTTATCACTGAACCTGACCCAGTCTGAGACTTTTACCATCGGCAATATCACCAACCTGGTTACATTTAACATTTGTTGTGAGCCGTGGAAGAGTTGGACTAGGAAAGGAAAGAGTTACATCCTCCATCCTCAGTCACAACTGGAGTAAGAAAAAAAAATCACAAAGTGCGAATTCGTTCAAGTGGGAATTCGCTTTCCCAGAAGTTTGGGATGGCTGAATCGTTATATTATATCGAGGCTGGCTTCATCTGATTGTCCATAGACAGGTGAATCAGGGATAATGGTGCATGGAGAGAAAAGTGCAGCTGGGTCCACAATGAGATACGCCACGACTTTATTTACTGGTGGAGTAGTGTCAAAGGGCTGAATGGCCCCCTGGTGTCCTGCAGCCCTATGTTCTGATGTTCCATTCAGCTCTTGGGATGTGCTACACAGGGGCAGATCAAGGCCACACTCTGATGGTTGGGTGCAGTTTTGGAAATGTACTTGGAAAATCCAGGCTGGGTCAGGAAGTGACACTCACTCCCAATCCCTGTTTCCAGGCTTCCCCTTTCTGCAAAGTCTGCTCCAGATGTGGGTCATGTTACAGAGCCAGATTTACTGTGAATACAGCCCCCATACCCTACCCAGTGTTAACTCAAATCCTCTGCTCACCCAAATGCAGCATTACACAACACAACTTCCGGAAAAATAACCAGTAACTTTTCAAAAGCATAGCACGTGAAATTAATAAATAGGAACAAGAGTAGGCTATTCGGCCCCTCAAGATTGCCCAGTCATTTAATACGAATATGGCTGATGTACTCCAGGTCTAACTCCACTTTCTCGCCGACTCCTTGTATCTCTCCACACCTCCCCGGGTTAGGGAATTCCAGGCATTCACTACCGTCTGACAGAAGACATCACTTTGTATCTCAGATAGAAATTGATATTACATATTCGGTATCTATGTCCTCGAGTTCAAGACTCCACTCAGGAATGGTAACGACGTCTCACATCTACCTTCTCAAGTCCCTTCTGTGTCTTGTATTTTTCAGCAGTATCACTCCTCATTTATTTAAACCCCAATGAATAATCGCCTTACAATCTTAGAGATTCTCACTAACATAGCCCTTTCATCCCTGGAAGCCGGCTAATGAAACAACCTAGTTACTTGCTGCACCCGCATGCTGACTTTATGTTTCATACACAGGAACACTCCAATCCCTTTGTACTGTTCTTTTTGTGGAAGTCCTCTCCATTAAATAACAGCCTGCCTTTTGATTCTCAGTGTTGTTCTCAAACTCGGATGTATATTTCACTCAGCTCTCTCCTTCAAACTATCAGTATAGAGTGTAAATAACTGATGCCATCGGACTGATAGCCGTGGTCCTCCAGCAGATCCACCTTTATATTGATGATTCATTCTCCTGACTCTCCGATTTCTATGTGCTAACCAATCATCATCCCGTGCTAATACATTCCCCATCATCCTACGAGCTTCTATCTTGTGTAAGGAATTTTATTTTGTAAAACTTGCGGAAAAACTCTGGAAAGCTTGGTGTCTGCCAGATCCCCTTTATCAAGTCCGCTTGTTACATTCTCAGGCCTCTCCAGAAATACTTTGCATGATTTTACAGGGCAAAGTATAATTTCACTTTCACAAAACCATTGTGAACCTGCGTGAAGCTGTTCTAAATGTCCGTGCAGGCCAGGTTTTCCAAATTAACCTCGTCCCATCTGCTTTCATTTGGCCCATATGCCTCAAAATGTTTCCCATCCGTATATTTGTCGAAATGAGTTTTACATGTTGCAGCTGTACATGGATCTACCACTCTTCCTCTGGCAGCTCATTCCATACCCACACCACCCGCTGTGGAAAAACACTGCCCCTGTGTCCCTTGTAAATTTTCCCTCTTTCACCTTAAACCAATGCCTTCTAGGGCTGAAATCCCCCATCCTGTGGAAAAGACCTTGGCTATTCACCCTATCCATATCTCTCATAATTTTAGCTACTTCTATAATGTCATCCCTCAACCTTCTACACTCCATCCAATACTAACTTTAAGAACAAGCATTTAAAGATAAATACTGCAAATTTGAAACTAGGGTAAACAATACTCAGCCCACACTTCATACTGTGATTTGTTTTTTCTCCCTATTACAATACTAAAGCAGCATGAAACGCTTACTAGTGCCAATAAGAAGTCAAGCACCTGATATCCTTTGTCTAAAGGGGGGTGATGATCTCGACAGTGAAAACGTATTTATGGCCAGGTCTTTATAATGCCACATAGTCAACATTCTCCCTCCTGGCCTCCTATGACCTTGTGTGATTGTGTCTTCTTTATCTTGCACTCAATACAGAGAACTCTTTTCCCCATTCACACTTTAATTTAAACCCATTTTATATCATCTTCTCTTTCACCACTGCTAAAAGCCGGTTTATCTTTGTCACGCCCTCTTTTCCTTGTCACCTATCCCCCACCTCTGGCCAGGTATTAAAAAGCCCAGTTTCCAATGCTTTTCAGTTGTGAAGAAGTGTCACACTGGGCTTGAAATTCTAATGCCGTTTCTCTGTCTCTGCAGATGCTGACAGACCTGCTGAGCTCCCTCAGAAGTTAATAGGCAAAGAACAAACTTTCACAAACAACTAACTATGGATACTGGTAATAAAAATACCAAAATTGCTTGAGAAACGGAGATCTTTGTCGAGGGTCACTGGATCTGAAAGTTTAACACTGCATTCATTCCAGAAGATGCTGCAACATCTTCAGCAATTTCTTAAGCAATTTCTGTTTTTGGAAAATTTCCAAAGAAGTACGTCAAAGATGCTGAACCATCCTGTCCAACATGGAGAGCCGTACACTGGGAACTGAACAATAACGCATGGTGCACAAG
Source organism: Hemiscyllium ocellatum (assembly GCF_020745735.1). Lineage (NCBI taxonomy): Eukaryota > Metazoa > Chordata > Chondrichthyes > Orectolobiformes > Hemiscylliidae > Hemiscyllium > Hemiscyllium ocellatum. The sequence continues at coordinate 310,320 of NW_026869140.1, read as the reverse complement.
TTCCTTGACTCTGAAACTTCATAAATCTGGCATCACTGACACTACAGAACTCCTAATCATGGTCAGGGAGAATAACAGAGGGGAACACATTCACTTCAAATACAGAAGTTGACGTTGTGGAAGAGAAACGATTTAGATCATTACTTTAAATGGATTCAGTTAAAGTAACAAATTAGAGGAGTGACACCAGGGAGAGGCCCTCAGCAGAATGAGAATATGAAAATGCAAGTGTTACCGCATCAGAAACCAGGTTAGGTACAGAATACAGGGCTGATGGGTGAATGGGTCTCGGTGTGAACTGGGGGACAGTCAGTAGAATTGAATTGTAGATATTGTAGACCACAGCAGCAGCAGAAACAGAATTGTATTCAACGACAATCTGTAACATTTTCCTGATAATAATTCTACCATTACCATCAAGCCGATCCATAGTTCAGTGATGAGTGTGGGTGAACATGCCAGGGTCGAATCACGTGAACGTAAACCTGTTGACAACCCATTAAAGCTACTGCAATCAACTGGTTAAATTCCGACCAGCAGAACTAATGTCTGATGGAGAGGGGAAATGATCCCAAGACTAACAGATCAGACCTAAGCTCTGTCGTCCTGCCAAATGCAAACATAAATGTCGATGGACTATTAAACAATTTACTAGAGCAGAGTACTCCACAAATATTCTCATCCTAAATATCGGAACAGCTCTGTACGTCAATGAAAAAAGTCAAGGATGTGGTGTCTGCACTATCCTCAGCCAGACGTGTTGAGTGAATGATGATCCACCTTACACTCATCATGTTTCCCACAGAATCACAGATGGTAGTGTTCAAACAATTCGATTTTCTGCCCGTGACGTGAAGAAACAGCTGAACACAGTAGATACGACAAAGGCAATGGGCCCTGACCCCATTCCTGCAATAGGACTGAAGATTGGTGCTGCACAACAAGCCGTGTTCCTGGGGAAGTTGTTTCATTCCAGCTCCAACTCTGACATCTCTCTGGCAATATAGAAAATTACTCAGCTATGCCCAGTCCGTGAATAGGAGAATAATTACAATCGGACCTTTTACCACACCCTCAGTCGAATCATGACAGTCAAATTGGTGGGAATACTTTTTCTTAGAGCTGTCAAGTAGCACCGAAGTAATCAGGTCAGTGTGGTTTCCGATAGATCCCCATGTGGAGATGGTGCTGTAGTGGATATATCATTGGATTGCAAATCCAGACTAGGCCAATGCTTTGGCAGCTGGTGGAAGTTAAAAATAATTAATAAAATATCGAGACCTAAAATCTGGTGTCAGTAATAGTGATCTTGTGTCCAATGTTGATTGTAAACATCGATCTCCTTCACCAATATACTTCCAGGAAGTCAATCTCCTGTGCTTTCTTGGTCAGGCCGAAAAATGACTCCAGACGCACAGACATGGTCCCTGAATCGGCCAAGTGAGACACTCATTCGTATCAAACTACTCTGAGGTCTTAAAGGATAAAACTTGACAGAACACCCGGCATCAACCTCGTTAAAGGAAAGGGAATGGGAAACACAGTCCTGTTGACCCTGCATAGACATCCTTCCTAACATCTGAGAGCTTGTGATGGCATTTAGATTTGGTTTGATTACTTACAGTGTGGAAACAGGCCCTTCGAACCAACAAGTCCACACCGACCCGCCGAATGGCACCCACCCAGACCCATTCCCCTACACCTAACGTTACAGGTGATTTAGCGTGGCCAATTCACCTAACCTGCACATTTTTGGACTGTGGCAGGAAACCGGAGGAAAACCACGCAGACACGGAGAGAATGTGCAAACTCCACACAGTCAGTCACATGTTTCGGGAATGGAACCCGGGTCACTGGCGCTGTGAGACAGTAGTGCTAATCACTGTGCCGCCACGGCTTTTGCACAGAGCTATCCCACAGATTGCACAGAAACATCGGGAGAGGAGGAGGTCATTCAGCACATTGAGCTTTCTCCATGCTAGTTCATGGCCGAACATCTCCTCAATGCAGTTTTCACCCCCACAATGTTCATATCTCAAAATATGTTTAAACATTATGAAATATAGCGCCTTTGGACCATCAATATATAGGGAGTTCTCTGACAAAAAGTACGATTTGACTGCAATGCGATTCGTGAACCGTTTTGTATAAAGTGAATTATCATCCCTGCTTCAAAGCTGGCACACCCTGTCAGAGGTTTATATATCTCACTGAACTCTCCACACATTTTCCTAAAGCCCAGTCACCCAAACTCTGCTCCCACAACTAACCTGTCATCCCAGAGATCAGTCTGGCCATCCTTCACTGCACTCCCTCAATGGCAGGGTTGCCCTTTATTAGGTAAGATACCAAAACTGCACACAACAGTGCACAATTTTCGAGATGGGGTCTCACCAAGGCCCTGTACAGTTGCAGTAAATGACCCTTACTTCTGTATTCTAAATCCCGCTGAAATGAAGGTGAATAAACCATTTATCTTCCTACTTGTTTTCTGCTCCTGCAATATTGCTTTCAGTGACTGGTGTACAGGGAGATCCAGATTTTGTTCAATGTTACAGCTCCCACATGCTGGGTCTATGTACACTGTATACAGTGTGCCAATGCTATTTCCAGTATTGATTTCCGTGTTCAGAACTCTCTGCCCTACATGGACTCAGAAGGCTGCGCAGAAATAAACAAAAATGCAGCTTAAGTTCATTTATAGATCAACATTTTTCAATCAATCCCTTTTCAAATGATAGGTTGCCATTCAATTGATCCTATCAAAGTACATAACCTCTCATCTCTGCATTGCTCTCCATCTGTCAGATATTTGCCTAGTCACTGCACTCGTCTCAATCACCTCGGAGCCTTTCTTTTACATCCTCCTCATCCACTCACAAGCTGACATCATTTAGTGTTGTCAGCAGACTTGGGAATATTGCAATTGAGTCCCTCAACCAAAGATGTGATGTGTATTGGTAATAGCTGGATGCCAAATCTCGATCCTTGTTATATCCTCCAAGCCTTCCATTCAAAAAACATGGTTTTATTCCTACTCAATGTTTCCTGCCAGCTCTCCTATTCTAAAATACAAACAATATATTAGCCCCAGTCCCATAGGATTCAAATTTGCACAAAGGCTTGGGGCTTTATCAAAAATCTTTCTGAGATTCCAATCGTATTGCGTTGATACCTTCTCCATAATTTTGCTAACAGCTACTTTCTCAAATGTGATTCCTATTTCATAAACCTCTGTTGACTTTGTCTATGCCCATTAATTTCAGTCCAATATTTTCTATTGAACGTTTTAGTGGATAATTTCATTCCATTCCCTTTTTCTCACCAGGCTAAAGTTCCCTAGTATTGCGAGGAAGTTTTATTTTTGTTTTTCTTTCTTCTTCTGTGAAGGCATAACTGAAGTATTTGCTCCATTGATCTGCTATATACCTGTCCTCAATTGCCTGGTATCAGACTGTAAGGAAGCTACACCTTTTTCTCTTAATTGTGCCATTGACGTATTTTCAGAAGATATTACAAGTTCACTCCGAGACACTGTGATAAGATATTCTTCAGAAACTGATTAATTCCTATCTTAATCTACTGAATGATTGACCTTTCACAGCCATAGAATCACAGAAGCACAGACTCTGCACTATCATAAATACAGCACGGTCTACATTAGCCCCACTTTCCAATACAAAACCGGTCGCTGTGAATCTTATGGCATTTCAAGTGCACAACCATGCATTTTCTAGGTTTTGACGTAACCATGACAATTCCCCCTCTCACGAAGTGCATCCCAGACCCCAACATACTTTGTGTGGAAAACAGTCCTCACATTCTCACTCAGCCTCAAACCCTTCACTTCAAAAGTGTGTCCCTTTGACTAAAAGGACCAGCTGCTGTCTGTCCACCCGGTCCATGTCCCTCGCAATCTTATCCTCCTGATTCACGCCTCCCTTGGTCTTCTCTGCACCCCCACCCCTCGTCCATATTCACAGATGCATCCTTTATGATAAGGTTTAAAATCAAGAAACACCAGCTTATAGTCCAACAGGTTTATTTGGAGGCACGAACTTTCGAAGCGCTGCTTCTTCATCAGGTGGTTGTGCGCTTTGATGAAGCACTTCGAAAGCTAATGCCGCTGAATAAATCTTTTGGACTATAACCTGGTGTTATGCAATTTTTAGCTTTGTCCACCCCAGTCCAACACCAACACTTCCGAATCAGAAATACTAAGAGACACAGCACTGATCCCCGAGGTACGCCATTGGACACTAGCCTCCAATCGCACATCAGCCTTCTACCATCACCCTCTGTCTCCTACCACTAAAGTTGATTTGGTTGCGACTTGGCAATTCACTAATGAGTTCCACCTGTTCCCTGGTTATTTTGTTCCGCTGGACACACTTGGAGAATATCTGGAGATTCTCACTAATCTTGCCTGTCAGTAGGTTTCCATGCCCCTGTGTTAGTTAGTCCCCTCCAAGTGAAGTTTTTCCACCATATTGCAGTCTTAACTGGCCTGTCCCAGATCCTGCCATTATTTGCCTTGAATGTGGAATAGACAGCGAGGGAAGCGCTCTGTTAATTAACAACTTGTCATATATTTTGTGAATTTTCTAAATTCACTGTGACCCACCTCTCATTGCTTGAAACTCTAGAGACCACAGACCGAGTTTCCTCATCAGGCAATCTCACCATCTGAGGGATTAATCTGGAGAATTTCCATTGCACTTCCTCTGCGGTCAGCATTTTTTTTTCTGAGATTCGGTCACCAAAACTGTACACAATACTCCAGGTACAGTCCCACCAACACGCAGTGAAACTGCTTCAACATGTCTTTACATCAATGTTCTGACTCTCTTAAATGGAGGCGAACCAAACTTTAACTTCCCACTTACATGTATTCCTCCAAATACCCTTCACATTCATTGTATTTAAGAACTCACTAAGATCTTTTAGAAACCCTTCCGAAAATCCAATATATGCCACTTCTACTGATTCCCCATTATCGATGCTGTAAGAAATTACTTCAAACAATTCCGAAGTTTATCAAGTATGATTTCTCTATCAGAAATTCATGCCGATTCTCTCCATTGTAGCTGTTAGTTTCTAGATAACAAAAAATGTCATCCTGTGTAATGGATTCCAACAGTTTCACGACAACTCTTAATTTAACTGGTCTGCAGTTCTCCACCCTCTTTTTCCCTTTATCTGTTTGGATTCCTTCCATTCATCTATAGAGCTTGATTCACGTTTATCCACAATAGTTTCTGTCCTCTGCAGAATGTGCAGGAAAATAAAACACAGTCATCGACAGTGCAATTAATAGTACTATTGGTGATTTATTTCCGACATTTTGATAGGAAGTACATCTGTTTCGTCAGACTTAGCAATGCTCAATCCAGCTACATGTTCAAGTACTACCTTGTTACTGATATGAATTGACTTTATTTCTTTAGCTCCAGGAGTACGATATGATCACTTGGTATTACGGGGTGATTTTCTGGATCTTCCTCCATGAAGACAGATGGAAAGTAACTGGTTGTTTTCTTGGCCATTTCCCTGTTGTCCACAATGACCTCGCCTCTCCTGATTATAAATTTCCACATTTGATCTTGCTTTTATTTTGTTTCCTTTGAAATATAGATCGCAGATTGACGCAGTCTTTGTGTTCCTGTTTGTAAGCAGGTATATTCTCTTGTTGATTTCCTTTTCAGTTTCATGGCCTTCCTTTTTTGGATCATTAATTTCTGAGAATTCTCAGGCTTTCACAATAGCTGGAATTCTTCTGAAGTCACTTCTTCTGATTAACATGTTTTCGAATTTGTTATGTTAACCATCATTGAGTCATTTTCTCACTCTTTCGTGTTCGTACCTGAAATAAATAGACGTATGTTTCAGACTTTGCAGTATTTCTAAAACCTCCTTGTCCTGACCAGTTATATTCAGGAACACTGCAGGAGGATAGGAGCATAGAGAAGAAATTGCGAGAGCATTGCTTGCCTCTTTTCTATCATGGCTGGCCAAAGAGTCAGGTCCTGGACGACCGGAGCATAGCAAATGCTGAGCCCGTATTCAAGAAATGCTGCAAAGATAAATCTGGGAACTAATGACCAGTAATCCTAAAAGCTAGTGGGTAGGTTATTTTAGAAGATTCGGAGAGATTGGATATACATGCACTTGGAAAGACAGGGTGTGGTTCGGAGTAAGATTAGAATGGTGCTGGAAAAGCAGAGCAGGTCAGGCAGCATCCGAGGAGCAGGCAAATCCATGTTTCAAGCAAAAACCCTTCATCAAATTCAGTACGGGAGTTTGTGTAAGGGAGATCATGACTCACAATTTTGTTGGAGTTCTTTGCTAAAGTGACCAGCAACATTGAGGAGGTCCGGGTTATATATGTAATCTAGTACGGCCTTCAATAAGGTTCCACATGGTACGCCGCTCTGGAAGGTTAGATCGCATGGAATTGAGGGGGAGCTGGCAAATTAGGTACAACATTGACTTGATGTTACAAAGCAGAGATTAATAATGGTCAGACTGGAGGCCTGTGAATGGTGGAATGCCTTCGGGGTCGATGCTGGCACCACTACATATTACATATATCTATGATTTAAATGAGAATGTACAGGCATGATTTGTAAGTTTGAAGACGGCACTAAAACATGTGGCATCATGGAGAGTGAGGAAGGTTATCACAAATTTCAGAAATTACAGCAGTATCTTGATCAGCTGGGGAAGTGGCTGAAAAATGGCAAATGGATTTTAATATTGATCAGTATAAGTTCTTGCATTTTAGAAAGTCAAATCAAGTTTGGAGTTTCATGGTGAATGGTTGGGTCCTAAGCAGTGTAGTGAGTCAGAGGGACCTTGGATTTCAGGTGAATGGTTCTCTGAAAGTTGATTCCGAGGTAGACAGTGAATTGAGCTTTTGGCACACTGGCCTTAATCCGTTTATATCACTAAGTATCAAAATTAGGGAGCTATGTTGCAGTTATACAGGATGCTGGTGAGACCATATTGGCAGTGTTATGGTCAGTTTTGTTCACTTTGCTATAGGAAGGACGTTATTAAACTGGAAAGAGTGCAGAAAAGAATTACAAGGATGTTGCCAAGGTTTCAATGGTCTGAGTTATTGAAACAGGTTGGACAAGCCAGGACAATTTATTTTTGTGTGCATGAGACTGTGGGTGGATCATATTGAAGTCTATAAGATCATGACAGGCATGGATAGAGTGAATGCACCCAGTCTTTTTTCCCACGGTTGGGCAATCACAGACTAGAGGGCATCAGTATAAGGTCAGCGGGGACAGAATAAAAGGGGATCTGAGAAACAACTTTTTAACACGAGGCTGTTACGCAGATGGAATGAGAAGTGCTTGAGGCTGATACATTAACAAAATTTAAAAGGCATTTGAAAAACACACGGATAGGAAAGAATTAGAAGGATTGTGGCACAGTGCTTAGCACTGTTGCCTCACAGGGCCAGAGATCTGGGTTCAATTCCCGACTCAGGCTACTGACTGTGTGGAGTTTGCACATTCTCCCTGTGTCTGCGTGGGTTTCCTCCGGGTGCTCCGGTTTCCTCCCACAGTCCAAAGATGTGCAGGCCAGGTGAATTGGCCATGCTAAATTGCCCCTAGTGTTAGGTAAAGGGATAAATGTAGGGGAATGGGTGGGTTGCGCTTCGGTGGGTCGGTGTGGACTTGTTGGGCCGAAGGGCCTGTTTCCACACTGTAAGTAATCTAATCTAATCTGAAGATAAGGGGCAATGGCAGGGAAATGGGGTTAGCGTGGATGGGCATTTTGGTCGGAATGGACCAGTTTAGGCTGATGGGCCTGTATCTATGCTCTCGGACTCTATGACTCTAACAACCATTGCTTGTCTCCCACTGAATGTTATGTTGTACTTTCCAAATTCACTGAAGATATCTTGACACTCTAGCCTCCAGTCTTCCATGATGTTTGACTAGAATATTCAAGCATTCTATATTGCATGCGGACACCTTGTAAAATGCATCTTATAAATGCCATTATCTCTTAAAAGCTGCTTCAGACCAAGGTTAATAATTCATCATGCTGACCATACAACATCAGATTCAAAATAACCTGCTTTCTACTTTGCTTCACAAAATACTCTTCAACCCACCTCATATACACTTACGGAACTTATTTCTCACTGCTTCAGCTGTCATAGTCAACACAGCTTAGATGCAACTTGAGACCATTCAATAAGACTGCGATACCCACAATACTTGCCTATCTAATTTTCAGAGCATATGATGCTCAGATTTTCTGCTACCGTTTTGGTTTCGATATATAACACACCGATATTTGCTTCTCCTTGCTATCTGTAAACTCTACCTAAACTGATTCTCTGGAAGCTGAGGGACAGGTCTGTGTTGTTATTAGTGACAGATTTGGACAAGACATTCAGGGATGCTTACCTCGACGCTGAGATGATATGAAGAAATGGCCCACAATACTGGACAAGCAACAATATCCTCCTCACTCTGTTAAGATAAGAGTTACCATATACTCTCTGCTCCCTCACACTCACTGTATATCTGTTATAGCACCTAATCCCAAACAAGGTTCACGCTCTGTCTCCAAATAAGGCTCAGGCACTACCACTCTCACTATTGAATTCAGCAACTAATCATACCATATGGATTCAAAACTGCCGACTGACTCATTCCAAACACCTCACAACTCCCCCTAATTATACCAGCACAAACAGCCGGGTCACTCATTCCCACTCTCTCTCTCTCCATCCCTTTCTCCCATTCGAGGCGAAACAACCTGAATAGGATAGAAAGGGCCAAGCCGTTTAGTGGAGTATCCGATATCCGTTCCCTTACTCCCCTCCCCCTCCATGTGGGGAGAACTCTTGAATAGTGGACAGGACCAGGACACCTCGTGTGGAGTATCCGAAACATCCACGTCCTACTGACCAGTTAAGGATCAATGTTCAGTGAAAGACGATTCTCATTTTAAACCCACTGACAGTTCCAACAACAATCCTTACACTTCCAAAAAAAATACAGATACCTCCCTGCACAGAGATGCAGACACAGAAAGACATAGATGAACACACACAATACCTACCAGGAGATAGGCATACATAAACGAATAAACACACAAATACATATACAGTCACATACAAATGGACACAAATATAGATAGAAACGCAGGCTGAAACACAGACAGACTGATGTAGACACGCAAACACACAGACAACAAGCACATGGACACAAATACACACACACACACACACACACACAGGTACACACACAAACAGAAGCACAGACACACATACAGACACACACACACACACACACACACACACACACAGGTACACACACAAACAGAAGCACAGACACACATACAGACAGACACACACACACACACACACACACACACACACACACACACACACACATACACACACACACAGTTGCTCATACACAGATACACAGAGGCCAGACACTAGTGTCATTAAGACACAATTCGATATGTTTTTGATTTGTAAGGGGATCAAGGATTCCAGGTAGAAGGCAGAAGAATGAGGTTGAGGTACATATAAGAAATTATTGAACGGAAGTTCCGACTCAATAAGCTGAATGGCCTCAATCTGCTCATTTCCTTAATGCTCCTGCGGTATTATGCTATCAGGCATTCTCTTCCTGAGACAGCAGCAGAGGCTGGGTGCGACACCTATTTCATTGGAAAGTGGCAGTGGGAATGTGGAATAGGTTTGGAGTCCGGAATGGATTATGTCCCTAAATATTCCTAATTATTCTGTCCTTATGTCTGAAAAGAGGTGGTGATTTGATGTTCAGTTAACACAGTTTTCAAATAACAGACCCACAATGAAATAAGGACGTCCCTTTCACTGTAGTGTTGTGCTACCTGTGGTGTTCTCATCCTCAGGGAGCAGTGAAGACTCGGTTATTGAAGATATTCAAGGCTGATATCGACTGATCTTTACTGGACAGAAGTGTCAGTGTTTATTGGGAACAGACATGAAATGGATGGTCAGACGCACTCGGATCAGCCATGAATATTCTGAATGGAAAAGCCGAATGGGCAACTTCTTCCCCTATCCCATGTGTTGTTCCCTCAATCCACTCCTCGAGGCTCTTACAGAGATACACTGCTGTCCCTACCCGATGTGTTGTTCCCTCAATCCACTCCTCCAGGCTCTTATAGAGATATACTGCTGTCCCTACCCCATGTGTTGTGCCCTCAATCCACCCTCGAAGCTGTTACAGAGATATACTGCTGTCCCTACCCCATGTGTTGTTCCCTCAATCCACCCCTCGATGCTGTTACAGGATTGGGGAAAACTCCATTCAGTCAGACAGGATAGTTACAATGACACAGGAGGAGATCATTCAGCCCCTCTAAGGTATTACACAGGAGTATAGAATGAAGTAATTCAGCTCATTCAGTACACTACACAGAGCAGGAGGAGGCCATTCAACCCACCTGAGCCGCTACACGGGAACAGGGAAGCTGTCGCTTACAGGAAACAGAAAGTAGAGATAAATGTTTATTTTCAACCTGCAAAGCTGTAACTGATGGAATGCCTCAGAGATCAGATCTGGAGGAAGGGGAGGGAATGGCTTGGAGCTCAATTAGCTCGTACACCAAGATGGTCATTCAATGTGTCGTCAAATGGAGGTAGTGAGTCTGCAATGTGATGCAGGCAGGGAAGGTTAGTGAGCAAACCTTCTGCAGAAATAACATAAGGTAAGTTGTCTATTTTGGCATGAAGGATGAAACAATGGAAAACAATTGAAATGGAGAGAGATTGCCGAAGTCCGTGATACAGGCAGTTTCCATGTTCTTGTGACGTGAATCATATGAAGTCAGATGCAGCAAATCATTTGGAAAGTAAGTGGAATGATGCTGTTTTTGGCAAAAGGTATCAGGTTTAATTACAGGAATGTTTTACTGCATCTGGACAGGGAATTGCTGAGACCCCACCCGATGTCCTGTGTGCAGGATTGATCCCCTAACACTAAAATAAAAAGATATAATTATTTTCGAAGATTTTCAAAGAGGTTTCCCTTTACTCATTCCTGGAATGCCGGCCTTTTGTTATGGGGGATTAATGACTTTCTGAAAAGTGTATCAGCTGGATGCATATTATCTCCTGTCAGGGAGACTAAAGCTAGAGAATAAACTTTAAAAAATATATGTATTGATATTAACTCACATACTATAAAGTCACCTACTGATATTTACATGTAAGCATGTCTTCAAATTATAAAGTGGGGACTTTTTGTGCGATTGGAAGAAATTGTGTACAACAAGAGCAATGACGCACCTGCATATAATCCAGAATCAGGTTTTCCAGAGAATATTCCAGGAGATCGCACATGGTCCAGTTTGATGTTCAGTTGACAAAATTGCATGTTCCAACACAGAGAGGGAGAAATATGTTCCCTGTCTGAGAAGGAGCAGCCGATTGGCCCCTCTCTCTTACTTTGTTCCGCCCCATAGCAAAGTGTGAGATCATAAAATCCTCACGTCACCTTTACCACTTGTAAAGGATTCCTGGTGAGGATTCATTTAAATCTCTCCACTGCCTGAAACGAAGGGAATTCAGCCAAATCCCACTGTTCCAGAAAGAAATCCCACCACCAGTAGATGGTGTGATCAGAATAACTTCAAAGGCAGAATAACATTTTGGGGAACTCTATCATTTTACCATTTGTTATGAGTTCAACTTTCTGTGTCTCACAATTTTCTAGAAAATGGCGGAGTCTGAAATCTAAATCACTGGCCACCTCACTAAACTGGCTGCATTTAAAATGGGTGTAACCAGTAGAGAAGTGGGACTGAAAAAGGACATAGTGACCCTCCAACATTTGTTGGAACACAAATGAGAATTTCTAAAAGGGCTGTTCAAGTGGAAATTCCCTTCCCCAGAGGATTGTGGTGCCTGGATGTTTGCATTTATTCAAATTTGTTTTGGTATGTCGTAAAATGGTATGCAGAAATGCACTGCTTTGAGCAAAAGCACATGAAGCGGTCAAAAAGTATTTAATAGCCCACTCCTGCTGCTCAGTCCTGTGTTGCTATGTTCTATTCAACCCCTCACATCTCCTGCAAGGAACAGATGGAGGCCACTTGCTCCATATCCCTGGTCAACAGTAATACAGAATCTCATTCAGTCCCTCAAGACTGTCACACATGGTTTGGTGTCGGTTGGAAAATGTTATCTGTTTCCACAGATGCTTCTGGTCTCTTTACAGAGTGTTTCCTCTCCGCAACTTGTGGTTCATTTGTTGGTGATATCATAGACCCAGATTCACCGTGAATACAGTCCCCATACTTCAACCAGTGATAACTCACACAATACTTTACTCTCTCTGTTTGCAACATTCAATAAAAGAACATTCAGGAAAATTACAGCCATTAACTTTGCAATTACTGAATATGAGGACAAAAGGAACAGAATCAGGTAATTTGGATGATCAAGCCATTGCATAACATCATGACTGATCCACTGTTGACAGTAACTCCTCTTTAATGCCCAATTCTTCACCCCTTAGCTCTCTGACAGGTCAAAAATCCATCTACGCCCTCCTTAAATGCTTTCGGAGATAAGGCTCGCTAACCCTCTCGCCCTGATAATTCCTGACAGTGATTACCTTCTGTGAGAGGAAAGCCCTCCTTACACATGCACCAATACCTATTGATATGAACAAGAGGCGAACACAGGGGCTCAGGAAAGAGCGAATGGCTTTGATACCAAGGCAGTATTTGACTGAGGATGGCATCGGGGCCACCTACTTACTTGATCTGAATGTGGATCAGGTGTAACCTTCCCACTGGATGGAGTCTTTCAGAACACAAATAAAGAGGTTTGGGGTCAGTCGCCAACAATCCTCTCAGTCCCGGTACATCTCTGCAGGAGATCCACAGGTTGGCCCCCTCAGCACAATTATCTTCAGCTGCTCCATCAATGTATTTTCCCATCATAAGATCTGAAGTAGGTATGATGACTGAAGATCACAGAATGTTCAGAACATTTTGCCCCCCATCAGCTCCTGAACCATTCTGTGTCCATGTGCAGCAAGACCCGGACAGCATTCCGGTTTGTGCTGTTAAACTGTCGGTAACATTTATGTAACAGCGCTGCCAGACACTGCACATTTCCACAGCTAGAAAAGGAGATAATTCAGCATCTCAAGCTGGTTGCACACTGGTATGAGCTAACATTCAGGAACAGGAAGAGTGACGTACGTTCAATACTCCTGCCTGTTAGACAGGAAGGAAAGTGGTCTGTTCAGTGCATCGAGCTGTTAAACAGGAACAGGCAGAGCCCAATCAGACCGTTAAACCTGTTCCATGAGGCCAGGAGGTGTCTATTCATCCCTACGAGACAGTTATACGGAACATGAGGGGGTCATTGATATTCCAACATGACAAACCAATGAAACCGAGACTGCACTGATAGAGGACTCCATGATGTTAATCATGGTTCCATTGCTGTAGAACGTGTGCTGCTTTAACATAGTTTGCTGGCAATGAGGAGGGAAGCAAAATGATTTGTGCCAAGCCTCAAGGAGGCATCTTCCATCGCTGGGAAGACACACCCATCGTCTCTATGGAAGTCAGAATCTGGTGGGAATAGTTAACTGTTTTAGCATGACGGTATTGTGGCTGCTGTAGGGATTGTGGATAACGAGACTTTCAGTGGAGGACCATACACTAAATGCACTGTATTAATGTGGAGAGAGTTTATTCAAAGACTGGCCCTCTGTCTCTCTCATGCGACATGGGGATTGGGTGTGGAGTGAGGGGAATATTCTCAGAGGCTCTTAAACTATCGACAATCATGCAACCCGAGTAAAAAAGAAGCCATGGAATATTTCACCGTATCAGTGCCTATTTAGAATATCGTGAGTGGCTGTCCTTCCCCCTCAAGTTTCAATGCAATCACCTCTCATTCTCTCACAATGCCAGAGATTAATCTTCACTGTCTCCTCATGGTACCATAATCCCAGGGATTAGTCTGGTGAAGCTCCATTGCACTCTTTCTGTGGCAAGGCGATCATTCCTTATAAAGGAGAGAAAGTCTGTCCATAGTGTCCCAAATGCTGCCTCAACAACATTCTCAGCGATGATCACAATAACTCTTTTTCCTCTTAGACATCTCCGTTTCTTTCCTGTGGCATAAAAAAGACTTCGCTTCTCTGTATAATGCTGGAAAGATTTAACACTTTTATAACAAAGGTACTGTTGCTGCTATCGGGATTATGGATAACATGACGTTCATGGCAGGATCACGCACCAATTGAACTGTATTAACGTTGGGAGCGTTTATTCGAAAGCCTGAAACCTCACCCCTCCCCACCCCTTCTCTCTTTCTCTCTCTGTCTCAGTTGAAATAGGGAGTGGGGGTGGTTGGGTCGAACGTTCTCAGAGGCTCTTAAACTATCGAGAATCATGTAATCTGAGTGAAAAAAGCCATGGAACTTATCACTGTATCAGTGTCTGTTTAGAACATCATGAGTGATTGTCCATCCCCCTTAAAGTTCAATGCAATCACCTCTTATTCTCTCACTGAGCTTCACTCACTGCTCATGGTGCCATCATCCCAGGGATTAGTCTGGTGAAACTTGAGAGAAAGTCTCTCCACAGTACCCCAAATACTGCCTCAACAACACTCTCAGGGATTGTCAAAAACATCTTTTCTCTCATTTAGACATCGCCATTTATTTCATGTGCCACAAAAAGCCATTCCTTCTCTATGCACAACGACTGACATGGAATTTATAAGTGCCTTAGATCTGTACGTCAGCATCAATAAAGCCAGCACCAGAGATTCCTATGGAGATGTGCATCACTCTCGGGGAGAATTTCAATGAGATTGTATACACCTAAAATAGGGGATGATCACATACCTGACTGGAAATGAGATGTAGCAATACAAAAAACAGGCGGAGAAAGGGAGCTATCTTCACCTTTATTCTTCTCTCACAGGATGCATGAAGCCCTGGTCAGGGCAGCATGTTATGCAGATCTTGAACTGAGTGGCTGGTTCAACTGTTCCACAGTACTGGAAAGAGTAAAACGCATAGCTTTGGGTTTGTAGTGTTACAACACAGGATAAACCTTCCTGTTTAATTAAGACCAGCAACAGAGAAAAGAGTTATCCCATGCAGTAATCTGTGATAATTCTAGAGTCCAAGTCTATTTAAAGTAAACTATAACAACTTTATTTCTTAAAGTATAACAGAGAATAATAAACGAACGACTACTTACAACTTCTTCCTCTAACCTGTCTTCAACCTTCCCCCTCCACAATACTAGGCCGATAAGACTCCTAATTAAGATATACAAAACAAAACTGCTTATCTCAAAACCAGGAAGCTTTTGGTTCTTCTCCATTTTCCTGTCTTCTTTTCTTCTTGGGGACTCTGCTTCACAGTTAAAGGTACCTATTGGAAAGCTATTTTTCAGGCAGTCTTTGCATGCTGGTAGCATGGCCGTTCTTCTCTCAATTTTTCAATTTTCCGCGGTCTTGTACCACCAAACTATTGGATTGTATCATTGGCTGTTAAGATTGTCAATATAATAAATTGAAACTTGGTTGGAGGTGGGTATTTTGGGGTACAATTTTAAATGGTTTGCTGAATTTGTTTCGAGACAATGAGCTAATCGGGTAGTTCGACCAAATGTTACATTATATCTATTTTTCAGAACTCTTGGTGCTGTCAGGTCTTTATTGTTGGTTTGTAATTCTCTAAAACGTACAGTACACCCACGTGTTCATCACAGAAGTCACATGGAAACCTGAGGAGTGAATCATGACACATTGACTTCTCTAAAGGTCTTGAGGCAAGCAGATTGGTTTTTATAACAAATGATAATGGTTGATTTTAAACTCCCCAATTTCCTTCATGAGATATCAACAGACCATTATTCTGTGGCTCTATATTATGAGTCAATGGCTTGACCACTAGAAACTGCCTTCCCTTATGTGCAGAGAACAAGTTAAACATTCTCAATAGCAATTATTTAGTGACGGACATGTGATTACAAGGATCGTGAAACTGTTGCATCCGGATTGAACAAAGGCACAAATGGTTTATTCAGATATTGCACTGAGACTGAGGACGAGACTGGGATATCATTGCGGTGGTATTGGACAGGATTGGTGAGTGGGGAGGACATGGAGATGTAAACCTGTGAAGGACAAAATGGATTATGGGGTTTGAGAAGTCTCTGGTTCCTTCTCGTATATCAGTGAGTAATTTATAAATCGTAGTTTGATAGTTATAATATATAAGTAAATGAATTTTTGTTTGGAACTGAAGATATTGACTTGCACTTTCCAAAATGTACATATCATGAGCTGAAATTCAGTTCAACCCAGTTGAGTAGACAAATATAATGACTTACCAGGAACACCAACTATCGCGAGAATGGGATAGTAACCACCTTGAATAATCCAAAGGATATCCTGGATCCGATATGCTAATGATATCCAAGACTGAGAAAGCCAGTAAAGACCCGAGGATAAACTCCTGTCCATTGTTTGAACATTCCAGTCTAATGTTCTCAGATTCGGATCCATTGTTGGAACATTCCAGTCTAATATTCTCAGATTCGGATACATTGTTGGAACATTCTTATACATTGTCCTCAGATTATGAACTATTATTGTAAAGTTCTGTCTAATGTTCTCAGATTCTGATTTCTCCTCTCCGTATCTCTCGAGCTGCTGATCCCTGTTAGTGCTGTAAGTGATGCGCCTACTCACACTATGGGATAGCACATTGAACAGAGCCCATTTATTTTTCAACGATGGAAACTCTCCACTGGGATGATTAGGATCCACGGAGATTTACATTAATCACAGTCACTGAACAAATAACTCAATTTAACCTCTTTGAGTTCAATATTGATTTTATTAAAATTTAAAAGAACGTTTAAAATTTACTCATTTATTTTGGGATATGTGGGGGTGGCGGAGAGAATGAATATTGGAGATGGTAGATTGATTGCGTGTAATCATTCAATCTGGCTTGGATATGGGAGTAATGTCAGAGGATTGTCAGAACATAAACAAGTTTCTCCGTTTATAAATGGAAACATACAGTCTGTAACTACTGATAAGTGATTATAATATCAGTAAAATATGGAGAGAACTTTTCTAGTCCATAATCTGACAGGCAAATGTGCCTTCGACAACATGAAGTATAACAGACAAATGGCATCGATGTGTTAGCAGAGAATATGATATGACACACAATTCAGATGGTTAGTCGAGGATCAGAGAGGGCATGTGAGTGTCATGCTCTTAATGTTGTCGATGTCAATGAACTGTGCTTAAGTACCATGCTTGGTTTTCAATTTCAGTGTGATTATGTTATTGGGGACATGGCTGCAGAGACTGGAGGGAGGGAACATAACATTTCCCAGTCATCAGTATTGGGATGTTACTCTTTATAAATCATAAGAAAATCAAATTCTGGGACACATCTCCAATGAGGAGTGAGGAGATCCAATATTAACCATACGACCAGAATACATTGGAGCAGAAATTTGGCCATTCAGCCCATTGAGCCTGCTCCGCCATTCAATGATGCTGTTAAGCTTCTCAACACCATTCTTCCACTTTCTATCTGTAACCCTTCATCCCCTTTACAATCAAAAAACTATCTTACTCTTAAATATACTCAATGACCTGGCCTTGATAGCCTTCTGTAGCAGTAAATTCCCTAGATTCACCACTCTCTGGCTGAAGAGGTTCATCTTTATCTGTGTTTGAAAAGGTCTTCTCTTTACACTGTGCCCTCAGATGTTCTTCATATATTCAGCTTTTCATGCCTGGGACCACTTTTGTGAATCTTATTGGAAAATGCTCCAGGGCTAGTACATCCTTCCTGAGATATGGGACCCAAAACTGTGCTCAATAATCCAAATGTAGCCTGAACAAAACATTATAAAGCCTCAGAAGTACATCCCTGCAATTATATTCAAGCCTTCCTGAAATAAATGGGATCATTTTATTTGCCTTCCCAACTGCTGATAACCTGCAGGTTTACCTTTCATGATCCTTGGACTACCACCCCACCCCACCCCCACCCCCGAGTCTTCTGAACTAGCTCGCTATTTAGAAAATAGTGCATGCCTTTATTTTTGCTGGCAAACTGCATGACCTCACACTTGCCCACGCTATACTCCACCTGCCACTTTTTTGATCACTCCCCTAACCTGTGCAAATCCTTCAGCAGGAGAAAGTGAGGACTGCAGATGCTGGAGATCAGAGTCAAAAAGTGTGGTGCTAGAAAAGCATAGCCAGTCAGACGGACTCTGCGGAACAGGATATTCGACGTTTCAGACATAAATCCTTTATCGGGAATGAAGTGGGTGAGCGGGAAGGGATTGAGAGATGAATGGGAGGGGGCTGGGAGGAAGGTAGCTTGGAAGACGATGTCTAAATAGAGGTGTGTGGTGAGAGTGGAAGGTGGAGTGGATAGATGGGAAGGAAGATAGACAGGTAGGACAGTTCAACAGGCGGTGTTCAGTTGGAGGGTTAGATCTGGGATAAGGTGGAGGGAGAGGAGATGAGGAAGCTGGTGACATTGCGCTGAATACCATGTGGTTGAAGGGTTCCAAGTTGGAAGACGACGCGCTCTTCATCCAGACGTCTGGTGGCTAGAATGAAGTGGAGGAAGCCAAGAACTTGCATGTCCTTGGAGGTGTGGTGGGAGAGGCGAAGTATTCAGCCACAGGGAAGTGGGGTTGTTGGGTATGTGACGGAGAGTGTTCCCTGAACCGTTCTGCAAGTTGACGCCCTGGCTCCCCAGTGTAGAGGAGACCAGGAGCAATGGACAGAGTAGATGAGGTGTTTGGATGCACAGGATCTTCTCTGCCTGTTGTGGAAGAATCCTTTTGGGCCTTGGATTGAACTGAGGAGGAAGTTGTTGGCACAGGTTTCATACCTCTTGCAATGACAAGTGAAGGTGCTGGGAGTGGAAGGTGGCTTGTTGGGGTGTGGAAGGTGGGACTCGTGAGCTAACGAGGGAGTCGTGAAGAGAATGGTCTCAGTAGAATGCTGATAGCTTTGGGAAGGGAAGTATATCTCTGGTGGTGTGGTCTTACAGTTGGTGGCAGAAATGGCGGAGGATGATGCGTTGTATCCTGAGGTTGGTGGTCTGGAAGCCGAGCATCAGAAGGGTTGCTAGAGGGTGCTACTGCACCTTCCTGCAGCTGAACCACCTCTTCGATGCTACCTATCCCTCTATTCCATCTTTGCACTGTTTGAAAACTTAGTCAGAATGCACTCAGTTCCTTCATGCCGACCATTAATGCACAAAGCGAATTTTGTAATCCCAACACTGATTCTTGAGGAATACCACTTGTCACTGGATGCCGTCCTGAGAAGGACACTTTTCTCCCCACTCTCTGCTTTCTGTCAGACAGCCATGCATCTATCCAAGCTAGCACCTTGCTTGTAACACCAGGGGCACTAATCTTTTTCTATCGCCTCCTGCGTGGCACCTTATCAAAGGATTTTATAGAAGCAGGTGGATAACATCTACTGGTTCTCTTTGGTCAAATCTGCTCGTTACTCCCTCAAAGTATTCCAGTAGGGCATGACCTCCCATTGATGAAACAATGCTGACTTTTGACTATTTTGCTAAATCCAAGTATTCAGAAATCCCATCCTTCACGATGGATTCCAGGGTGTTAACCACAAACAAGGTTAGGCTAATCAGTCTGTAATTTTCCATCTTCTGCCTAACTCTCCTTATTAAATGGAGTGTCACGTTAGCAATTTTCCAGCCATTCCTGATTTTAGTCATTCCTGCAAGATTACTACTTTCAATTTCACTACCTCTTCAGCTATCTCCCTTACAATGCTGGGGTGTAGTCCATACGGTTCAGGTGATTTATCCAAATTCAGGCCGTTCTGTTTTCTAGCATGTTCTCCTTGGTGATGACCACCATTCCAGCTCTGCCCTCTCACTCTCTTCAATTTTTGGGAAATTACTCGTGTCTTCCACCATGAACATTGATGCAAAGTTCCTCATTCGTTTCTTTGTTTTCCACTGCAGTCTCTCCAGCATCATTTTCCAGTGGTCCATATTCACTTTTGACTCTCTTTTGCACTTTGTATATCTAAAGATCCTCTTACAGTCTCCTTTGTTGCTGGTTAGCTTATCTCCATATCTAATCTTCTCTGTCCTTTTTTTGCCCTCTGTTAATCTTTGTAAGTTTCCCAATTCTCTACACATTTGCAGCTTAGTTGTACTGGGATTAGTCTCCAACTCCTCCTCAGTCACTGTACCTGTGGACCTACTGCTGTGGTTCCACACACCCCTCCCCCACCGCCGCCACACATAAGTTTAAACCCTCGTAAAGGACGATAGCAAACCTGCCTGCCAGGAGGTTGCTGCCAGTTCAAGTCCATCCCGTCCATCTTGTTTATATCCTATCAACCGGGAATCACAACGATCCACATATCGGAGAGTGTTATCAGTTCAAGTGCATCCCATCCTTCTTATGTGTATCATACTGACCCGTGAATCCCAATAATCCACATTTCATAAATTGCTGCCAGTTCAGGATCATACCGTCCTTTTTGTGTGTATCCTCCCGACTCGGGAATCCCAATGATCCACATATCGGAAGTGCTGCCTCCGCTGCCAGCTCTTTGATCGTGTATTTAACTGTGTTACCTTACGATTCCGTACCTCATTTGCACGTGACATATTCTAATGTCTCCAGAATTAAAATATCCTTTCAGCACAACTCCAGCAAGGTCTTTTTTTTAAACTGGTTAGACTTGATAATAAACGTCAGGAAAGTGAGACCACTGAATCAGTCCAATGACCTCCGGATCTGATATCTATCCCCGCCACAAAACCTGTTTGACAAGGCATACATATGGACTATCTATTTGCAGATGGACGAGGATAAACAGAAGATTAGAAAACGTCAGAGCAGGTGGATATGCTTCCACCCGTTTACTCAGCTTTGCTATTCAATTGGATTCTAGTTATTCTGTTCCTTTCAATGGCAGGGTCTTTACCCAGCATCCCCAGCGGGTCAGAAAATGCCCAGTGTCGTTGTGTGCACACTCCTGCGAAGGGAGTATCTAGTGCCAGGCAATGGGATGTGGGGATTCCCAGGGATGGCACAAGGAACGGCTGCATGTAGTGACGATTGACTGCGGGAACTGAGACAGATGGAATGGGCATCCAGGGACACTTCACTCAGACAAGTGGCCGGGCAAGATTCCTAAAGACCCAGAGGAACCCGCGAACCACGGCTGCTTTTACAAAAACCTGTCACATTTGCTGCATTTCTCCATCGAACAAAAGCAAAAATACTGTAGATGGTACAAAATCTGAAGCAAACACAGAGACGTACTGTGGAGAGAGAAAAGAGTTAATGCTCCCAATGCAGACACGGGTGAATCTACAAAGTGCACACAGACAGGGTCCAGAGATTAGAAATGAACCCAAGTCCCAAGCAGTGTGAGGCAGCATTCCTGTGTCACCATGCTGGCCAATGCTGGATAATTGGGGATATATAGTTAAAAGCATAGATACTGTTCTCCGTGATCCGGATTAAGAGTCCTGAAGGTTGTGTTGCCTACATGGTGCTCGGGTTTGGGATATATCACCTGGGTTGCAGAACTTGGAGCGGGAGGGGAATGATCCAGTGGTCAGGGTCCGTGTAGGTACCAACGGCTGGACAAACAAATGACAATGAGAAGAGCGACGGGAAATACAGGACTGAACTATTATAATAGAAAGCATGCAGTATAAGGAATAAGTTAACTCATCCATAAATTGGCAGGTACCACATAGTGGGCATTACAGTGACATCGCTTCAAGAGGATCAGGATTGGGAGCTGAATATTCAAGGATATTCATCCTGCCGAAAAGATAGGCAGGTGGGCAGAGAGATAGAGTTGTCTCAGTATTAAGATTGGAATCGAATCAATAATCAATAATAAGAAATGTAATAAGGTCAGATGGTGTAGAATCTGTGTCGGTAGAATTGAGGAATCAAAAAAGTGAGAAAATGTAGTTGGAATTATATACAGGGAGCTGGGGTGTAAGATACACCAGGAGCTGGAAAGATCTGCAGGAAAGTCAAAGTTACAGTGATCATGTGGGATTTTATTTTACAGATGGACTGGGAATTCAGATTGATAGTGGTTGGCAGGAAAAGGAATTTGTGGAATGTCTACGTGATGGCTTTTTGGAGCAGCTTGTGCAGGCAGACTAGATGAGGGGATCTTAAGGTGACAGTGATCATAATATGATTGAATTTACTCTGCAGTTTCAGATGGAGAAGATAGACTCAGAAGTAACGGTATTACACCTGAATACAGGCAATTACACAGACATGAGTGAGGAGCTGGGTAGAATTGACTGGGAGATGGGCCCAGCAGGAAAGACAGTGCAACAGCAATGGCAGGAGATTTTTGGACTAATTCAGGATACAGCAGAGATTTATCCTGAGGAAAAAGAGACTTGTATAGGGAGGATGGGACAACCATCGCTGACTAGGGAAGTCAGGTATAGCATAAAAGCAAAAGAGAAATGATATAATGTGGCAAAGTGCAGTGGGAAACCTGAGGATTGGAAAGTTTACAAAGACAAAACAGAGGGCAAACAAAATCAAATAAGGAGGGAGATTATTAAATATGGGGGTAAGCTAGCCAGTAATATAAAGGAAGACTGTAACAGTTTCTTTCGATATATAAAGTACAAAAGAGCGGCAAAAATGAACATTGGACTGCTGGAAAATGATATTGGAGAGATGGTATTGGGGAACGAGAAAATGGAAAAGGCACTGAATAATTACTTTGTGTCAGTTTTCATGGTGGAAGGCACGAGAAATACCTGAAACATTTAAGAGATTGAGGAGCCAGAGCTGAGTATGATGGCCCCCACCATGGAGAACATGCTGGATAAAAATGTAATGACTCCAAGTTGGTTAAATAACCTTGACCAGATGGACTACATCCCAGTATTATAAGGAAGATACTGAAGATGGAGTGGAGGCAATCGTGGAGATCTTTCAGCAATCACTAGAGTAAGGAACGATCCCAGACCATCGGAAACCCACTAACGTGATACCCCTTTTTAACAAGGGAGTAAAGAAAAAGACAAAAAAAAAACCCACCATGAATAGTTTAACCTCTGTCGTGGGTAAGATCGTGGAATCCATTGTGAAGGATGAGGTTTACGAATACTTGGAAGTGTTTGGTAAAATAGTGCAAAGTCGGCATGATTTCATCAAGGGAAGTTCATGCCTAACAAATCTATTGGAATTCTTTGAAGAGGAAATGAGCAGGCTCTAGCAAGCACAGCCAATGGATGGTATCCACCTGGAATTCAAGAAGGCCTTTGACAAGGTGTCACACAGGAGATTACTGAGTACGATAAGGGTCCGTGGTGTTAGAGGCAAGGTGGTGGCATGGATAGAAGCTTGTCTGTCTGGCAGAAAGCAGAGAGTGGGGATAAAAGTGTACTTCACAGGATGGCGGCCGGCGACAAGTGGTGACCCAGAATGCTCAGTGTTGGAATCATAAATTTTTACTTGTTACATTAACAATGTAGATGAAGGAATTGAGGGCATTCTGGTTAGTTTTGCAGACGATACAAAGATAGGCACATGGACAGGTCATATTGAGGAAGCGGAGAGGCTGATCAAGGATTTGGTCAGATAAAGAGATCGTATGATGTATTCCAACGTTGGAAAGTGTGAGGCTATGCACTTTAGCATGACGAATAGAGGCATAGTCTATTTTCCAAATGGCGAGAAAATTCAGAAATCTGAAGTGCAAAGGGACTTGGGAGTTCTAGTGCAGGGTTCTCTCAAGGTCAGCTTTCAGGTTGAGGCAGCACTCAGGAGAGTATTTGCAATTATGATTGGGAGCATTTACTACGAGAAAAATTGAATATAAGAACTGAATGTATCCTGCTCTGGTCAGACCGCATTTGGAGTATTGTGCTCATTTTTGAGCTCCATACCTCAGGAAGGATGCACTGGTCCTGGAGCGTGTTCAGAAGATTCTCACGAGAATGGTCATAGGAATGAAAAGCTGATTGCATGAGGAATGTTTGAGTACTCCGGGTCCATACTTGATAAAGTTTGAAAGGATGAGAGGGAATGTGAAATAGACAGGATACTGAATGACCTGGAGAGAGTGGATGTTGATAAGATGTTTCCATTGGATTAGAATCAGAGGGCACAGCCTTAGATGAAAGGGAACACCTTTTAGAACAGTGATAAGGAGAAAGTTATTTAACAATAGAATGGCGAATCTTTGAAATTTATTGCCACAGAAGGCTGTGGGGGCAGGTCATTGAGTATATGTGAGACGGAGATCGATAGTTTTTGATTATCCAGGAGATCAAAGATTATGGAGAGAAGGTCGGAGAATGGGTTAGAGAAACCTATCAGCGATGATTGAATGACGGAGCAGACCCGATGGGCTAACTGTCCTAATTTATGCTCCAATGTCTTATAGTCTTCTGGTCTAAACTGGAAGGAAGTACCTTGCATCTCTGAGAAGATAGATTCATGTTCTTCATGAAGGTCAGAAACTGTTGGAAATAGCCAACTGTTTTAGAATGAAGGTAATGTGGCTGCTGTCAGGGTGGTGGATAATATAACATTCAGTGCAGGATCACACACCAACTGAACTATATTAATGTGGGGAGAGTTTATTCAAAACTTGGACATCTCCATCTCTCTCAATGGGGAGTAGGGGTTGGGGTGGGTGGTCGTAACATCCGCCCAGACACTTAAAATGTTCCGAATCATGCATCCTGAGTGAAATAGCAGGCATGGAATTTATCACCTTCTCATTGACTGTTTAGAATATAAGAAGTGATTGTTCATCCCTCTCAGGATTCAATGCAATCACCTCTTATTCTCTCACAGCGCTACAGATCAACCTTCACTCACTCCTCATGGTGCCATCATCCCAGGGGTTAATCTGGTTGAAATCCTCTTCACTCTCTCTGTGATAAGGAGATCACTCCATATAAAGGAAAGAAAATCTGTCCACAATACCCCAAATACTGCCGAAGCAACACTCTCAGGTTTGATCACAGTAATTCCTTTCCCTCACTTAGTTGGCTCCAATTGTTTTGTGTGACACAGGAAACAATTCATTTACAATGCACTGCCACTGACGTAGAATTTAAAAACATCCTTACATCTGGAGGTCAGCATTAATAAAGAACCAGCACCAGAGGTGACATTGGGGATGGACATCACTCTTGGAAGAGACTCAATCACAAAGGATACATCTAAAATAGTGAATGGCTACCTATATTAATGGAAATGAGCCGTTGGAAAATGGGATGCAGACAGAGGAAGGGAGCTATTATTCCTTCTGTTCTGCTCTCACGGGATGTGTGTAGCCATGGTCAGGCCAGGATGTTATGCCGATCTTGAACTGAGTGGCTGGTTCAGCTGTCCCACAGGACAATAAATAGTGCAACAAATTGCCGTGGGTTTGCAGTTAAACAGAAACTTGACCAGAGGAGGATGACACACTGCCTTCTCTAATGGGCATAAGGCAAGTCGACATCAACAGATTATTATTCTGTGGCTCTAGAATACGAGGCAATGACGTGACCCACCATACACTGTCTGCCCATCTTTCAGATTTTGTGCAGAGAACAAGTCAAACATCTCACGTGCATTTATTTTGTATTGGACACATGGTTAGAAGGGACTTGAAACAGATATATCTGGAATTAACAAAGGAACAAACGTTGGTTTATTCAGGAATTGAACTGAGGCTGAGGAGGAGACTGGGACGTCTTAACGGTGGTAATGGACAGGACTGGTATGTGGGGAGGAGATGGAAATGTACACTTTGCAGGAGGAAATGAATCAAAGAGGCTGAGAACAGTGTGTTTTCCTGTCGCGTATTGGTGAGCAAGTTGTAAATAATAATTTGCTAGTTTTAATTTCGAAGGAATGGAAATTTGATTAGAGCTGAAAATGCCGGCTTGCACCTTTACAACATCTGCATATCATCAGCATGGATTCAGTGCAGATCATTTCAATAAACTGACAGAGTGACTTACCAGGAACGCCAACTATAGCAAGGATAGGATAGTAACCAGCTTGAATAACCATCAGTACATCTTCAATCCGATATGCTAATGATATCCAAAGCTGTGAAAGCCAGTACAGACCATAGGATAAACTCCTGTCCATTGTTGGAACATTCCAGTCTAATGATCCCAGATTTTCAGCTCTCCTGCCCTTCTCTCTGAAGCTGCTAATCCCTCTTATTGCTGTTGGACATGCTCCCGCTCACACCATGGTATAAAACACTGAAAGCATTCGGTATAAAACACTGAAAGCATTCCCTTATTGATAGAAGAGAGAAACTCTAGGGACGCATACGATCCATGGAGACTGACATCATTACAATGGCTGAACAAATAGCTCCAGTTAACCCCTTTGAATTCAATGCTACTTTATTAAAATTCAAAATATCGTTGAACATTTATGCATTCTGGGTGTGATATGCGAGTGTGACTGAAGGAAGGAATGTTGAAGATGGCAGATTGATTGTGTGTAATCATTCAGTCAGCCTTGTATATGGAAGTAAGGCCAGAAGTTTAACGGAACATAAACATGCTTCTCTGTTCATAAATACAGAAGTAAATCCTGTCACTACTGATCAGTCATTGCAATATCTGTAAAACATTGAGAAAACAACTATCATCCATGATCTGATAGCAAAATGTGCCAAAAACATCGTGGGTTACAACAAACAAACGGCATGGATACGTGAACAGAGAATTGCACATGACAAACACAGTTCAGATTGTTATTCCAGGATCAGGGAGGGCAGGTGTGGGTCATGCTGTTGATGTTTTCGATGTTAAGGAACTGTCATGAAGTGTCATTTAATGGACTTCAATAACATTGTGATTATGATACCGGGGAAAAGACAGAAGATGGAGAGGGCTGGGGGACATGGCTTTTTAGATTGGGTGGAGGGACAGTGATGTCCCCCAGTTTATAATCATGTGAAGAACAGATTCAAGAGTACACCTACAATGAGGAATGAGCAGAGATAATATTAATGAAATGCGTTTATGCAATATAAAATTCAGAACCAAAATGATTTTCTGCACACACCAAAGTACAAAGAGATAAGGTTGTTAAAATACACTCCTGATATTGAGCTATATAAAGTGAAATGTAAATTACATCACTAGGAAAGTGGTATGCAAACTTTATCAATCATTATTTGACCCACAACTAAGATCGTGATTTCACGTCTGTCAGTGAGTACCCTCACTAAGATTCTCTGGCCTAGTCTCTCATACAATATCGGTGTGGGCGGGGGGGGGGGGGGGGGGGAAGTCGTGGAGGGGGGGTGGTGGTTATCATTTCCTGCTGCTCTTGGCACAGTCTATATAAAAACTATGCTTTCTCTATGGAACCAATCTATTGACCGAATGGGTTCTGTTTAGCTGTCAGTAACCCAACTCTGTGATATTGTTGGAAATAAATTATTTGGGATGACAGCCAGTATCAGCACAGTGCTCACAGTGTACGGCACCCAGATAAAGGGCTTGCCGTCCAGAGGAATTTCTAAATAAAGCTTCTAACTTCTGTCTGTCCATATTTATCTACCGTAATGCAGTCTTCTGATCTATCTAACTTCACCCTCATCTAACACCTCTTCCTCTCGCACTCAGACAGTCACTCCCCTTTCAATCCTCTCTCAGTTTATCTCCCTTCACTTGCTTTCTCTCTGTTTATTTCTCTCATACACAATCTCTCTTCACACACTCTCTCGATCTCCAATTGTGCAGTTGGAGAGCTTGTGACTCCAAAATGGGCTGATTAGCCTCCATCCACTCCATAATAAGTGAGGTTCTCTGACCCACAATAGATACTTCCTGGACAGGCATGCTGGTCCGGTGACAGGTACAGTGCACTATCACCTATTATCTTTTCCTGCTCTTCTCTGGTGTACAGCTGCCTTGAAATGTCTGTTCAAACTAAACAGACTGAATGAAATTCGAGCAGTCGAGAAGGTGTTCATGACTGTGTATTTCCATCAGGATTTAATGAAGGATGAGATTCCAGAATAACATAAGCAATGAATGAAAAACAGGGCAGCACAAGAAATGGCAGCTGAGTAAAACATGTGGTTCCAAGTAGATCTCATGGTATTACCGATAGATTATCAATCCGGAAAAATCAGCTCCTGTTCTGTGGATCCAGGTTGAATCCCGCCACTGCAGATGGTGGAAATTCAATTCAATAATGTAAAAATATCCCTGGAATTAAGAATCTACTGATGAGAATGAAATCATTGCCGATTGTCAGAAGAATCCATCTGGTTCACTAATATCCTGCAATGAAGGAACCTGACATGCCATTCCAGACCCAAAGCAATGTCATTGACTCTCAATCGCCCCCTGAAAAGGTCTAATCGGTCATTCAGTTGTACCAATCACTACAAAGATTCAAACAAATGAAACCGGATGGACCACCTGGCATCGAAATGGGCACCGGAAAAGTCAACATTAGAAACATCACTGTAGAACCTGAAAAGTCTTCCTTACTGACGTCTGAAGTCAAGTGCCAATATTGGAACAACTGCCTTACAGAATAGTTAAGCAACAGCCTGACATAATCATACTCACGGCATCATACCTTACAGAAACAACAGAAATTAAACATGGACAAAGGAGACTCTCACTGATTACCACGTAACGTCGTTCCTCAGCTGAATCAGTCCTTCTCCATGTTAAACAACACTTGGCGAAAACATTGACTGTGGCAAGGGCACGAAGTGTATTCTGGCTGGGGGATTTCAAATTCGACTGTTAAGAGTGGTTGTACAGCAGCACTACTGATCACGCTGGTCGGCTCCTAAGGACATAGGCACTAGATTGGGTCTGCAGAATGTGTTGAGGCAATGAACGAGAGGGTAAAAAACATACCTGACCTCGTCCTTACCATTCTACCAACTGCAGAGGTATATGTCCATGACAGTATCGGTAAAAGTGACCACCACACTGTCCTTGTGGAGGCAAAGTCTATTGTCTCCATAAACTCTATTGTGTTGTGTGGTACTATCACCATGCTAAATGACAGACTTTCAGCAGATCTAGCAACTCAAGACTAACCGTCCATAAGACACTGTGGACCATCAATAGCAGCAGAACTATACTCCAGCACATTCTGTAACATCACGGCCCAGCATGTCCCTCACTCAATCATTACCATCAATCCAGAGGATTAAACCTGGTTCAATGGAGAATGCAGGAGGGCATGCCAGGAGCAGAACCAGGAATATATAAAGATAAAATGTTCATCAGCTGAAGCTTCCAAACAGTAATACTTGCGTGCCAGATAGCATAAACAGCAAGGGACAGGTAGAGCTTAGCGATCACAGACCAATGCATCAGAATTAATCTCTGCAGTCCTGCTAATCTGATCCTGTAGGGTGGCTGACGATTAAACAACTCACCAGAGTAGGAGTCTCCACAAATATCCCCAACCTCAAAGATGGAAGAGCCCCGCACAACAGTGCAAAATATAAGGCTGAAGCTTTCGTTGCAATCTTCAGTCAGAAGTTTTGAGTGGATGATTCATTTCGGCCTCCTCCGGTCATCCCCATCATTACAGATAGCAGTCTTCAGCAAATTCGATTCACTGATATCAAGAAACGGTTGAAGGCACTGCATACTGCAAAGACTATAGGCCCTGATAACATGCTGGCAATAGTCCTGAAGACTTGTGATCCAGACCATCCCGCTCTCCTAGCCAAGCTGTTCCAGTATGTTGACAAACCGACAATGGGGAAAAACTGCTCAATTATGTTCTGTACATAAAACGCAGGACAAATTCGACCCGTCCAAATACAGCCTTATCAGTCGACTCTCTATCATCAGTAAAATGATGGAAGGTGTCATCAACAGTGCTATCAAACCGCACTTCCTCAAAACTAACCTGCTCAGTGACGCCCAGTTTGGGTTTTGCCAGGGTCACGCAGCTCCTGACCTCGTCACAGCCTTGGCTCAAACATAGAAAAAGGAACTGAGTTCCAGCCCTTGACATCAAGGCTGCATTCTGCCAAATGTGACATCAAGGACCCCAAGCAAAAACGGTATCGCTGGCCAACACTCCATTATTGGAGTCATACCTGACAAATAGGAAGATGGTCATTGTTGTTGGAGGTCAGTCATCTCAGCTCCAGAACATCTCTGCTGTAGTCCCTTAGGATAATGTCCTCGATCAAAACATCTTCAGCCGCTTGAACAATGACCTTCCTTCCATCATAGGGTAAAATTGGGGATATTCTATGATGACTGCACAGTGTTTATCTCCATTCGCAAATGTTCAGATATGGAAGTAATCCATTCCCAAAGCAATATCCAGGCTTGGGCTGGCAAGTGGCAAGTAACATTTGCGCCACATAAATTCAGACAATGACTGTCATCAATAAGAAACAATATAACCACTTTGTATTCAGCAGCAGTATCATCACTAAACTCCCCCACTATCAATATTCTGGTGGTAGTGGGCGTCGGGGGGGGGGGGGGGTGGTGGGGGCTGGGGGTGGGGGGGTGTTAATTGATCAAAACATCAACTGGACTCGCCACATGAATCTAAGAGCAGATCAGAGGTAGGAATACTGCACGAGTGACTCACCTCCTGACTACCCAAAGCCTGTCCATTATCTACAAGGCACAAGTCAGGAATAAGATGGAATATCCTCAGTTGCCTGAATGAGTGCAGCCCCAACAACACTAAAGAAGGTTGACACAATCCAGGACAAAACAGCCCATTTGATTTGCATCACATCCACAAGCATTCACTCCCTTCACCAGGGTCACTCAGGAGCAGCAGTGTGCACTATCTACAAGACACAATGGAGAAATTCCCCAAAGATCCTCAGACAGCTCCTTCCAATCTCACGAACACTTCCATCTGGAATGATAAGGGCAGTAGACTTTTGGGAACACCACCACCTTCAAATTCCATTCCAAACGAGTCAACATCCTGATTTGGATATGTATTGCCGTTCCTTCACTATTGCTGCGTGAAAACCCTGGAATTCCCTCTTTAGTCACTAGTGGGTCACCGCACAGCAGGTAGGTTGCAGCAGTTCGAGAAAGCAATTCACCACCACCGTCTCAAGGGCAACTGCGGAAGGGCAAGAAATACTGGGCACATCCAGCGATGCCCACATACAAAAAAATCTTTTTTAAAAATAGTTCCAAGTTGAGCATCTCGATGGGACAGGTTGTCTGATTTGAACACGAACAGGAAAGCAGTGTTTCTAATATTGAACATTTTAGACTTTTCTGTTATTAAAGGGTGTTCACTATTCGATGACATATTGTTGCTGAATGCTGTGATAAATTGCACCTGTTTTGTTTAAATCAACAATACTGGCGTAACAGGATCAATCCTTTGAAAATACCAGACAGAAGCAGTGGCTTGACTTGAATTACACCTATAAAGTCTTCACTCCCTGCAACACTAACTCTCAGTAGAAGCACACCCTACCCCCTTTTGCTGTGAGTTTACTTCATTATGGCGCACAAGCCCAGTCTATTGATGTCACTCCGTCTCAATACTAACTCATTGGTGCTCACACCAACCATGTCACTGTGAATTGATGACGATGGAGGTCGGACGGCGAGTGGATGTCTATGATGAATAATTGTGTGACTACCAGGCTGAAAGCTGCCCCGACAGCCTCGGATCTACCTGTGCCCGCTGTCACCGCTGCAGGTATGATCAGTCTTCCTGCTGGTCAAATCAAGGAAAGCGACAGCCATGGATAGTGTTCCCGGCTGAGCACTCAGATCCTGTGAGGACCAACTGACAGAGGTTCTCACATACAATTTCAGTCTTTCCCTCCCATAAGCCGAAATCCCAACCTGCTTCAAAAAGACCAACATCAACCTTCATCATTGTGCTTCCAATTAAACCTGTTGGACTATAACCTGGTGTTGTGTGATTTTTAACTTTGTACACCCCAGTCCAACAATGGCATCTCCAAATCATAACATCAACCTTGTAAGTGAGAAAGCTCATGCTTTAATGACTTAATGATTACCGCCAAATGGCTCTATCCTCAATAAACATGGAGTGATTTGAAAGGCTGGTTATGGCCCACATCACCTCCAATCTCCCAGCCTTACTTGGTCCCCTATAATATGCTGACTGATGTAACGGCTCCACAACAGATGGCGTATCCCGAGCCATGTACTCATCCCTAGGACATCTAGACAACAAAGACACCTACACCAGACTCCTGCTCATTGAGTACAGCTCCAACTTAAACATCATTATCCACTCCAGACTGATCTCAAAATTCTGTGACCGTAGTCGCGGCTCCACCCTCTGCAAATGGATCCCTCTGCAATTAGTGAAGATAGGTATCTACAACGCCGCCACAATAACACTCAACACTGGAGCTCCTTGAGGATGTGTCCTCAGCCCCCTACTGTACTCCCTCTACACACACAGCTGTGTCCCTCAACCCCTACTGTACTCCCTGTACACACACAGCAGTGTCCCTCAGCCCCCTACTGTACTCACTGTACACACACAGCTGTGTCCCTCAGTCCCCTACTGTACTCCATGTACACACGCAGCTGTGTCCCTCAGCTTGCTGTGGTACTCCCTGTACACACACGGCTGTGTCTTCAGCCCCCTACTGCACTCCCTGTACACACAGGGCTGTGTCCTCAGACCCCTACTGTACTCCCTGTACACACATGGCTGTGTCCTCCCCTCCCTACTGTACTGCCTACATACATGGCTGTGTCCTCAGCCCCATACTGTACTCCCTGGACACACACGGCTGTGTCCTCAGCCCACTACGGTAGTCCCTGTACACACACGGCTGTGCTCTCAGCCCCCTACAGTACTCCCTGTACACACACGGCTGTGTCCTCAGCCCCCTACTGTCCTCCCTGTTCACCGACGGCTGTGCCCTCGATACTATTGTACTCCCTGTACACACACGGCTGTGTCCTCAGCCCCCTACTGTACTCCCTGTACACGCACGGCTTTGCCCTCAGTCCTACTGTCCTCCCTGTAATCTGACAGCTCTGGCCTCAGCCCCCTACCGTATTCCTTGTACACACACGGCTGTGTCATCACCCCCGACTATGCTCCCTATGCAACAAAAGATGTGACCTCAGCCCCCTACTGTACTCCCTGTACGCACACAGTTGTGCCCCTCAACTCGCTACAGTACTCCCTGTACACACACGGCTTGTCCCTCAGCCCACTACCATACTGCTGTACAAACACGGCTTTGTCATTTGCCCCCCACTGTACTCCCTGTACACACAGGGCTGTGTCCCTCAGCCCACTACTGTACTCCCTGTACACACACGGCTGTGTCCCTCAGCTCATTACGGTACTCACTGTACACACACGGCTGTGTCCCTCAGCCCCCTACTGTACTCCCTGTACACACACAGCTGTGTCCCTCAACCCCTACTGTACTCCCTGTAAACACACGGCTGTGCTCTCAGCCCCCTACTGTACTCCCTGTACACACACAGCTGTGTCCTCAGCCCTCTACTGTACTCCCTGTACACACATGGCTGTGTCCTCCCCTCCCTACTGTACTGCCTACATACATGGCTGTGTCCTCAGCCCCATACTGTACTCCCTGGACACACACGGCTGTGTCCTCAGCCCACTACGGTAGTCCCTGTACACACACGGCTGTGCTCTCAGCCCCCTACAGTACTCCCTGTACACACAGGGCTGTGTCCTCAGCCCCCTACTGTCCTCCCTGTTCACCGACGGCTGTGCCCTCGATACTATTGTACTCCCTGTACACACACGGCTGTGTCCTCAGCCCCCTACTGTACTCCCTGTACACGCACGGCTTTGCCCTCAGTCCTACTGTCCTCCCTGTAATCTGACAGCTCTGGCCTCAGCCCCCTACCGTATTCCTTGTACACACACGGCTGTGTCATCACCCCCGACTATGCTCCCTATGCAACAAAAGATGTGACCTCAGCCCCCTACTGTACTCCCTGTACGCACACAGCTGTGCCCCTCAGCTCGCTACAGTACTCCCTGTACACACACGGCTTGTCCCTCAGCCCACTACCATACTGCTGTACACACAGGGCTGTGTCCCTCAGCCCCCTACTGTACTCCCTGTACACACAGGGCTGTGTCCCTCAGCCCACTACTGTACTCCCTGTACACACATGGCTGTGTCCCTCAGCTCATTACGGTACTCCCTGGACACACACGGCTGTGTCCCTCAGCCACCTACTGTACTCCCTGTACACACACAGCTGTGTTCCTCAAAACCCTACTGTACTCCCTGTGCACACACGGCTGTGCTCTCAGCCCCCTACTGTACTCCCTGTACACACACAGCTGTGTCCTCAGCCCTCTACTGTACTTCGTGTACACACACAGCTATGTCCTCAGCCCACTATTGTACTCCCTGTACACACACGGCTGTGTCCCTCAGCTCATTACGGTACTCCCTGTACACACACGGCTGTGTCCCTCAGCCCCTACTGTACTCCCTGTACACACACAGCTGTGTTCCTCAAAATCCTACTGTACTCCCTGTGCACACACAGCTGTGCTCTCACCCCCCTACTGTACTCCCTGTACACACATAGCTGTGTCCCTCAGCTCGCTACTGTGCTCCCTGTACACACACGGCTGAAACCCTCAGCCCCCCACTGTACTCCCTGTACACACACAGCTGTGTCCTCAGCATCCTACTGTACTCCCTGTACACAAGGACTGTGTCCCTCAGCCCCCTACTTTACTCCTTCTACACCCACTTCTGTGTCCTCAGCCCCTACTGTACTCCCTGTACATACACGGCTGTGTTCCTCAGCTTGCTGTGGTACTCCCTGTACACACACGGCTGTGTCTTCAGCCCCCTACTGTACTCCCTGTACACACAGGGCTGTGTCCTCAGCCCCCTACTGTACACCCTGTACACACAATGCTGTATCCTCCACTCCCTACTGTACTGCCTACATACACGGCTGTGTCCTCAGCCCCATACTGTACTCCCTGGACACACATGGCTGTGTCCTCAGCCCACTACTCTACTCCCTGTACACACGCGTCTGTGCTCTCAGCCCCCTACAGTACTCCCTGTACACACACGGCTGTGTCCTCAGCCCACTGCTGTCCTCCCTGTGCACCGACGGCTGTGCCCTCGGTCCTACTACACTCCCTGTACACACACGGCTGTGTCCTCAGCCCCCTACTGTACTCCCCGTACACGCACGGCTGTGGCCTCAGTCCTACTGTACTCCCTGTGCTCTGACAGCAGTTGCCTAAGCCCCCACCGTATTCCTTGTACACATACGGCTGTGTCATCACCCCCGACTGTACTCCCTATGCAACAAAAGATGTGACCTCAGCCCCCTACTGTACTCCCTGTACACACACGGCCTGTCCGTCAGCTCGCTACTGTACTCCCTGTACACACACAGCTTGTCCCTCAGCCCACTACCATACTCCTGTGCACACACGGCTTTGTCATCAGCCCCCTACTGTACTCCCTGTACACACAGGGCTGTGTCCCTCAGCCCACTACTGTACTCCCTGTACACACACGGCTGTGTCCCTCAGCTCGCTACTGTACTTCCTGTACACACACGGCTGTGTCCCTCAGCTCGCTACTGTAATCCCAGTACTCACACGGCTGTGTCCCTCAGCTCATTACGGTACTCCCTGTACACACACGGCTGTGTCCTCAGCCCCCTACTGTACTTCCTGTACACACACAGCTATGTCCTCAGCCCCCTACTGTACTTCCTGTACACACACGGCTGTGTCCCTCAGCTCATTACGGTACTCCCTGTACACACACGGCTGTGTCCCTCAGCCCCCTACTGTACTCCCTGTACACACACAGCTGTGTTCCTCAACCCCCTACTGTACTCCCTGTACACACACGGCTGTGTCCCTCAGCTTGCTACTGTACTCCCTGTACACACACGGCAGTGTCCCTCAGCCACCTACTGTACTCCCTGTACACACACAGCTGTGTTCCTCAAACCCTACTGTACTCCCTGTACACACACGGCTGTGTCCCTCAGCTCGCTACGGTACTACCTGTACACACACGGCTGTGTCCCTCAGCCCCCTACTGTACTCCCTGTACACACATGGCTGTGTCCTCAGTCCCTACTGTACTCCCTGTACTCTGAAAGCTGTGGCCTCAGCCTCCTACCGTATTCCTTGTACACATACGGCTGTGTCATCACCCCCGACTGTACACCCTATGCAACAAAAGATGTCACCTCAGCCCCCTACTGTATTTCTGTACACACATGGCTGTGTCCCTCAGCTCGCTACTGTACGCCCTGTA
Source organism: Hemiscyllium ocellatum (assembly GCF_020745735.1). NCBI lineage: Eukaryota > Metazoa > Chordata > Chondrichthyes > Orectolobiformes > Hemiscylliidae > Hemiscyllium > Hemiscyllium ocellatum. The sequence continues at coordinate 273,938 of NW_026869140.1, read as the reverse complement.
CACACACGGCTGTGTCCCTCAGCTCATTACGGTACTCCCTGTACACACACGGCTGTGTCCCTCAGCCCCCTACTGTACTCCCTGTACACACACAGCTGTGTTCCTCAACCCCCTACTGTACTCCCTGTACACACACAGCTGTGTCCCTCAGCTTGCTTCTGTACTTCCTGTACACACACGGCTGTGCTCTAAGCCCCCTACTGTACTCCCTGTACACACATGGCTGTGTTCCTCAGCTTGCTGTGGTACTCCCTGTACACACACGGCTGTGTCTTCAGCCCCCTACTGTACTCCCTGTACACACAGGGCTGTGTCCTCAGCCCCCTACTGTACTCCCTGTACACACATGGCTGTGTCCTCCGCTCCCTACTGTACTGCCTACATACACGGCTCTGTCCTCAGCCCCATACTGTACTCCCTGGACACACATGGCTGTGTCCTCAGCCCACTACTCTACTCCCTGTACACAGGCGTCTGTGCTCTCAGCCCCTTACAGTACTCCCTGTACACACACGGCTGTGTCCTCAGCCCACTGCTGTCCTCCCTGTACACCGACGGCTGTGCCCTCGGTCCTACTGCACTCCCTGTACACACAGGGCTGTGTCCTCAGCCCCCTACTGTACTCCCTGTACACACATGGCTGTGCCCTCGCTCCCTACTGTACTGCCTACATACACGGCTGTGTCCTCAGCCCCATACTGTACTCCCTGGACTCACATGGCTGTGCTCTCAGCCCCCTACAGTACTCCCTGTACACACACGGCTGTGTCCTCAGCCCACTGCTGTCCTCCCTGTACACCGACGGCTGTGCCCTCGGTCCTACTGCACTCCCTGTACACACACGGCTGTGTCCTCAGCCCCCTACTGTACTCCCTGTACACGCACGGCTGTGGCCTCAGTCCTACTGTACTCCCTGTGCTCTGACAGCAGTTGCCTAAGCCCCCTACCGTATTCCTTGTACACATACGGCTGTGTCATCACCCCGACTGTACTCCCTATGCAACAAAAGATGTGACCTCAGCCCCCTACTGTACTCCCTGTACACACACGGCCTGTCCCTCAGCTCGCTACTGTACTCCCTGTACACACACAGCTTGTCCCTCAGCCCACTACCATACTCCTGTACACACACGGCTTTGTCATCAGCCCCCTACTGTACTCCCTGTACACACAGGGCTGTGTCCCTCAGCCCACTACTGTACTCCCTGTACACACACGGCTGTGTCCCTCAGCTCGCTACTGTACTTCCTGTACACACACGGTTGTGTCCCTCAGCTCGCTACTGTAATCCCTGTACTCACACGGCTGTGTCCCTCAGCTCATTACGGTACTCCCTGTACACACACGGCTGTGTCCTCAGCCCCCTACTGTACTTCCTGTACACACACAGCTATGTCCTCAGCCCCTACTGTACTCCCTGGGCACACACGGCTGTATCCCTCAGCTCATTACGGTACTCCCTGTACACACACGGCTGTGCTCTCAGCCCCCTACGGTACTCCTGTACACACACAGCTGTGTCCCTCAGCTCGCTACTGTACTCCCTGTACACACACGGCTGTGACCCTCAGTCCCCTACTGTACTCCCTGTACACACACGGCTGTGTCTTCAGCCCCCTACTGTACTCCCTGTACACACATGGCTGTGTCCTCCCCTCCCTACTGTACTGCCTACATACACGGCTGTGTCCTCAGCCCCATACTGTACTCCCTGGACACACACGGCTGTGTCCTCAGCCCACTACGGTAGTCCCTGTACACACACGGCTGTGCTCTCAGCCCCCTACAGTACTCCCTGTACACACACGGCTGTGTCCTCAGCCCCCTACTGTCCTCCCTGTTCACCGACGGCTGTGCCCTCGATACTATTGTACTCCCTGTACACACACGGCTGTGTCCTCAGCCCCCTACTGTACTCCCTGTACACGCACGGCTTTGCCCTCAGTCCTACTGTCCTCCCTGTAATCTGACAGCTCTGGCCTCAGCCCCCTACCATATTCCTTGTACACACACGGCTGTGTCATCACCCCCGACTCTGCTCCCTATGCAACAAAAGATGTGACCTCAGCCCCCTACTGTACTCCCTGTACGCACACAGCTGTGCCCCTCAGCTCGCTACAGTACTCCCTGTACACACACGGCTTGTCCCTCAGCCCACTACCATACTGCTGTACACACACGGCTTTGTCATCAGCCCCCCACTGTACTCCCTGTACACACAGGGCTGTGTCCCTCAGCCCACTACTGTACTCCCTGTACACACATGGCTGTGTCCCTCAGCTCATTACGGTACTCCCTGTACACACACGGCTGTGTCCCTCAGCCACCTACTGTACTCCCTGTACACACACAGCTGTGTTCCTCAAAACCCTACTGTACTCCCTGTGCACACACGGCTGTGCTCTCCGCCCCCTACTGTACTCCCTGTACACACACAGCTGTGTCCTCAGCCCTCTACTGTACTTCGTGTACACACACAGCTATGTCCTCAGCCCACTATTGTACTCCCTGTACACACACGGCTGTGTCCCTCAGCTCATTACGGTACTCCCTGTACACACACGGCTGTGTCCCTCAGCCCCCTACTGTACTCCCTGTACACACACAGCTGTGTTCCTCAAAACCCTACTGTACTCCCTGTGCACACACGGCTGTGCTCTCAGCCCCCTACTGTACTCCCTGTACACACACAGCTGTGTCCTCAGCCCCCTACTGTACTCCCTGTACACACATAGCTGTGTCCCTCAGCTCGCTACTGTGCTCCCTGTACACACACGGCTGAGACCCCCAGCCCCCCACTGTACTCCCTGTACACACACAGCTGTGTCCTCAGCATCCTACTGTACTCCCTGTACACAAGGACTGTGTCCCTCAGCCCCCTACTTTACTCCTTCTACACCCACTTCTGTGTCCTCAGCCCCTACTGTACTCCCTGTACATACACGGCTGTGTTCCTCAGCTTGCTGTGGTACTCCCTGTACACACACGGCTGTGTCTTCAGCCCCCTACTGTACTCCCTGTACACACAGGGCTGTGTCCTCAGCCCCCTACTGTACTCCCTGTACACACATGGCTGTGTCCTCCACTCCCTACTGTACTGCCTACATACACGGCTGTGTCCTCAGCCCCATACTGTACTCCCTGGACACACATGGCTGTGTCCTCAGCCCACTACTCTACTCCCTGTACACACGCGTCTGTGCTCTCAGCCCCCTACAGTACTCCCTGTACACACACGGCTGTGTCCTCAGCCCACTGCTGTCCTCCCTGTACACCGACGGCTGTGCCCTCGGTCCTACTACACTCCCTGTACACACACGGCTGTGTCCTCAGCCCCCTACTGTACTCCCTGTACACGCACGGCTGTGGCCTCAGTCCTACTGTACTCCCTGTGCTCTGACAGCAGTTGCCTAAGCCCCCTACCGTATTCCTTGTACACATACGGCTGTGTCATCACCCCCGACTGTACTCCCTATGCAACAAAAGATGTGACCTCAGCCCCCTACTGTACTCCCTGTACACACACGGCTGTCCCTCAGCTCGCTACTGTACTCCCTGTACACACACAGCTTGTCCCTCAGCCCACTACCATACTCCTGTGCACACACGGCTTTGTCATCAGCCCCCTACTGTACTCCCTGTACACACAGGGCTGTGTCCCTCAGCTCGCTACTGTACTTCCTGTACACACACGGCTGTGTCCCTCAGCTCGCTACTGTAATCCCAGTACACACACGGCTGTGTCCCTCAGCTCATTACTGTACTCCCTGTACACACACGGCTGTGTCCTCAGCCCCCTACTGTACTCCTGTACACACACAGCTGTGTCCTCAGCCCCCTACTGTACTTCCTGTACACACACGGCTGTGTCCCTCAGCTCATTACTGTACTCCCTGTACACACACGGCTGTGTCCCTCAGCCCCCTACTGTACTCCCTGTACACACACAGCTGTGTTCCTCAGCCCCCTACTGTACTCCCTGTACACACACGGCTGTGTCCCTCAGCTTGCTACTGTACTCCCTGTACACACACGGCTGTGTTCCTCAGCCCCTACTGTACTCCCTGTACACACACAGCTGTGTTCCTCAAACCCTACTGTACTCCCTGTACACACACGGCTGTGTCCCTCAGCTCGCTACTGTACTCCCTGTACACACACGGCTGTGTCCTCAGCCCCCTACTGTACTCCCTGTACACACACGGCTGTGTCCTCAGTCCCTACTGTACTCCCTGTACTCTGAAAGCTGTGGCCTCAGCCTCCTACCGTATTCCTTGTACACATACGGCTGTGTCATCACCCCCGACTGTACACCCTATGCAACAAAAGATGTCACCTCAGCCCCCTACTGTATTTCTGTACACACATGGCTGTGTCCCTCAGCTCGCTACTGTACGCCCTGTACACACACGGCTGTGTCCCTCAGCTCATTACGGTACTCCCTGTACACACACGGCTGTGTCCCTCAGCCCCCTACTGTACTCCCTGTACACACACAGCTGTGTTCCTCAACCCCCTACTGTACTCCCTGTACACACACAGCTGTGTCCCTCAGCTTGCTTCTGTACTTCCTGTACACACACGGCTGTGCTCTAAGCCCCCTACTGTACTCCCTGTACACACATGGCTGTGTCCCTCAGCTCCCTACTGTACTCCCTGTACACACATGGCTGTGTTCCTCAGCTTGCTGTGGTACTCCCTGTACACACACGGCTGTGTCTTCAGCCCCCTACTGTACTCCCTGTACACACAGGGCTGTGTCCTCAGCCCCCTACTGTACTCCCTGTACACACATGGCTGTGTCCTCCGCTCCCTACTGTACTGCCTACATACACGGCTCTGTCCTCAGCCCCATACTGTACTCCCTGGACACACATGGCTGTGTCCTCAGCCCACTACTCTACTCCCTGTACACAGGCGTCTGTGCTCTCAGCCCCTTACAGTACTCCCTGTACACACACGGCTGTGTCCTCAGCCCACTGCTGTCCTCCCTGTACACCGACGGCTGTGCCCTCGGTCCTACTGCACTCCCTGTACACACAGGGCTGTGTCCTCAGCCCCCTACTGTACTCCCTGTACACACATGGCTGTGCCCTCGCTCCCTACTGTACTGCCTACATACACGGCTGTGTCCTCAGCCCCATACTGTACTCCCTGGACTCACATGGCTGTGCTCTCAGCCCCCTACAGTACTCCCTGTACACACACGGCTGTGTCCTCAGCCCACTGCTGTCCTCCCTGTACACCGACGGCTGTGCCCTCGGTCCTACTGCACTCCCTGTACACACACGGCTGTGTCCTCAGCCCCCTACTGTACTCCCTGTACACGCACGGCTGTGGCCTCAGTCCTACTGTACTCCCTGTGCTCTGACAGCAGTTGCCTAAGCCCCCTACCGTATTCCTTGTACACATACGGCTGTGTCATCACCCCCGACTGTACTCCCTATGCAACAAAAGATGTGACCTCAGCCCCCTACTGTACTCCCTGTACACACACGGCCTGTCCCTCAGCTCGCTACTGTACTCCCTGTACACACACAGCTTGTCCCTCAGCCCACTACCATACTCCTGTACACACACGGCTTTGTCATCAGCCCCCTACTGTACTCCCTGTACACACAGGGCTGTGTCCCTCAGCCCACTACTGTACTCCCTGTACACACACGGCTGTGTCCCTCAGCTCGCTACTGTACTTCCTGTACACACACGGTTGTGTCCCTCAGCTCGCTACTGTAATCCCTGTACTCACACGGCTGTGTCCCTCAGCTCATTACGGTACTCCCTGTACACACACGGCTGTGTCCTCAGCCCCCTACTGTACTTCCTGTACACACACAGCTATGTCCTCAGCCCCCTACTGTACTCCCTGGGCACACACGGCTGTATCCCTCAGCTCATTACGGTACTCCCTGTACACACACGGCTGTGCTCTCAGCCCCCTACGGTACTCCTGTACACACACAGCTGTGTCCCTCAGCTCGCTACTGTACTTTCTGTACACACACGGCTGTGACCCTCAGTCCCCTACTGTACTCCCTGTACACACACGGCTGTGTCTTCAGCCCCCTACTGTACTCCCTGTACACACATGGCTGTATCCTCCCCTCCCTACTGTACTGCCTACATACACGGCTGTGTCCTCAGCCCCATACTGTACTCCCTGGACACACACGGCTGTGTCCTCAGCCCACTACGGTAGTCCCTGTACACACACGGCTGTGCTCTCAGCCCCCTACAGTACTCCCTGTACACACAGGGCTGTGTCCTCAGCCCCCTACTGTCCTCCCTGTTCACCGACGGCTGTGCCCTCGATACTATTGTACTCCCTGTACACACACGGCTGTGTCCTCAGCCCCCTACTGTACTCCCTGTACACGCACGGCTTTGCCCTCAGTCCTACTGTCCTCCCTGTAATCTGACAGCTCTGGCCTCAGCCCCCTACCATATTCCTTGTACACACACGGCCGTGTCATCACCCCCGACTATGCTCCCTATGCAACAAAAGATGTGACCTCAGCCCCCTACTGTACTCCCTGTACGCACACAGCTGTGCCCCTCAGCTCGCTACAGTACTCCCTGTACACACACGGCTTGTCCCTCAGCCCACTACCATACTGCTGTACACACACGGCTTTGTCATCAGCCCCCCACTGTACTCCCTGTACACACAGGGCTGTGTCCCTCAGCCCACTACTGTACTCCCTGTACACACATGGCTGTGTCCCTCAGCTCATTACGGTACTCCCTGTACACACACGGCTGTGTCCCTCAGCCACCTACTGTACTCCCTGTACACACACAGCTGTGTTCCTCAAAACCCTACTGTACTCCCTGTGCACACACGGCTGTGCTCTCCGCCCCCTAGTGTACTCCCTGTACACACACAGCTGTGTCCTCAGCCCTCTACTGTACTTCGTGTACACACACAGCTATGTCCTCAGCCCACTATTGTACTCCCTGTACACACACGGCTGTGTCCCTCAGCTCATTACGGTACTCCCTGTACACACACGGCTGTGTCCCTCAGCCCCCTACTGTACTCCCTGTACACACACAGCTGTGTTCCTCAAAACCCTACTGTACTCCCTGTGCACACACGGCTGTGCTCTCAGCCCCCTACTGTACTCCCTGTACACACACAGCTGTGTCCTCAGCCCCCTACTGTACTCCCTGTACACACATAGCTGTGTCCCTCAGCTCGCTACTGTGCTCCCTGTACACACACGGCTGAGACCCCCAGCCCCCCACTGTACTCCCTGTACACACACAGCTGTGTCCTCAGCATCCTACTGTACTCCCTGTACACAAGGACTGTGTCCCTCAGCCCCCTACTTTACTCCTTCTACACCCACTTCTGTGTCCTCAGCCCCTACTGTACTCCCTGTACATACACGGCTGTGTTCCTCAGCTTGCTGTGGTACTCCCTGTACACACACGGCTGTGTCTTCAGCCCCCTACTGTACTCCCTGTACACACAGGGCTGTGTCCTCAGCCCCCTACTGTACTCCCTGTACACACATGGCTGTGTCCTCCGCTCCCTACTGTACTGCCTACATACACGGCTGTGTCCTCAGCCCCATACTGTACTCCCTGGACACACATGGCTGTGTCCTCAGCCCACTACTCTACTCCCTGTACACACGCGTCTGTGCTCTCAGCCCCCTACAGTACTCCCTGTACACACACGGCTGTGTCCTCAGCCCACTGCTGTCCTCCCTGTACACCGACGGCGGTGCCCTCGGTCCTACTACACTCCCTGTACACACACGGCTGTGTCCTCAGCCCCCTACTGTACTCCCCGTACACGCACGGCTGTGGCCTCAGTCCTACTGTACTCCCTGTGCTCTGACAGCAGTTGCCTAAGACCCCTACCGTATTCCTTGTACACATACGGCTGTGTCATCACCCCCGACTGTACTCCCTATGCAACAAAAGATGTGACCTCAGCCCCCTACTGTACTCCCTGTACACACACGGCCTGTCCCTCAGCTCGCTACTGTACTCCCTGTACACACACAGCTTGTCCCTCAGCCCACTACCATACTCCTGTGCACACACGGCTTTGTCATCAGCCCCCTACTGTACTCCCTGTACACACAGGGCTGTGTCCCTCAGCCCACTACTGTACTCCCTGTACACACACGGCTGTGTCCCTCAGCTCGCTACTGTACTTCCTGTACACACACGGCTGTGTCCCTCAGCTCGCTACTGTAATCCCAGTACTCACACGGCTGTGTCCCTCAGCTCATTACGGTACTCCCTGTACACACACGGCTGTGTCCTCAGCCCCCTACTGTACTTCCTGTACACACACAGCTATGTCCTCAGCCCCCTACTGTACTCCCTGGGCACACACGGCTGTGTCCCTCAGCTCATTACGGTACTCCCTGTACACACACGGCTGTGTCCTCAGCCCCCTACTGTACTTCCTGTACACACACGGCTGTGTCCCTCAGCTCATTACGGTACTCCCTGTACACACCGGCTGTGTCCCTCAGCCCCCTACTGTACTCCCTGTACACACACAGCTGTGTTCCTCAACCCCCTACTGTACTCCCTGTACACACACGGCTGTGTCCCTCAGCTTGCTACTGTACTCCCTGTACACACATGGCAGTGTCCCTCAGCCACCTACTGTACTCCCTGTACACTCACAGCTGTGTCCCTCAGTCCCCTACTGTACTCCATGTACACACACAGCTGTGTTCCTCAAACCCTACTGTACTCCCTGTACACACACGGCTGTGTCCCTCAGCTCGCTACGGTACTACCTGTACACACACGGCTGTGTCCCTCAGCTCGCTACTGTACTTCCTGTACACACACGGCTGTGTCCCTCAGCTCGCTACTGTAATCCCAGTACTCACACGGCTGTGTCCCTCAGCTCATTACGGTACTCCCTGTACACACACGGCTGTGTCCTCAGCCCCCTACTGTACTTCCTGTACACACACAGCTATGTCCTTAGCCCCCTACTGTACTCCCTGGGCACACACGGCTGTGTCCCTCAGCTCATTACGGTACTCCCTGTACACACACGGCTGTGTCCTCAGCCCCCTACTGTACTTCCTGTACACACATGGCTGTGTCCCTCAGCTCATTACGGTACTCCCTGTACACACACGGCTGTGTCCTCAGCCCCCTACTGTACTTCCTGTACACACACAGCTGTGTCCTCAGCCCCCTACTGTACTCCCTGGGCACACACGGCTGTGTCCCTCAGCTCATTACGGTACTCCCTGTACACACACGGCTGTGTCCTCAGCCCCCTACTGTACTCCCTGTACACACACAGCTGTGTTCCTCAACCCCCTACTGTACTCCCTGTACACACACGGCTGTGTCCCTCAGCTCATTACGGTACTCCCTGTACACACACGGCTGTGTCCCTCAGCCACCTACTGTACTCCCTGTACACACACGGCTGTGTCCCTCAGTCCCCTACTGTACTCCATGTACACACACAGCTGTGTTCCTCAAACCCTACTGTACTCCCTGTACACACACGGCTGTGTCCCTCAGCTTGCTACTGTACTCCCTGTACACACACGGCAGTGTCCCTCAGTCCCCTACTGTACTCCATGTACACACACAGCTGTGTTCCTCAAACCCTACTGTACTCCCTGTACACACACGGCTGTGTCCCTCAGCTCGCTACGGTAATACCTGTACACACACGGCTGTGTCCCTCAGCCCCCTACTGTACTCCTGTACACACACGGCTGTGTCTTCTGCCCCCTACTGTACTCCCTGTACACACATGGCTGTGTCCTCAGTCCCTACTGTACTCCCTGTACTCTGAAAGCTGTGGCCTCAGCCTCCTACCGTATTCCTTGTACACATACGGCTGTGTCATCACCCCCGACTGTACACCCTATGCAACAAAAGATGTCACCTCAGCCCCCTACTGTATTTCTGTACACACATGGCTGTGTCCCTCAGCTCGCTACTGTACGCCCTGTACACACACGGCTGTGTCCTCAGCTCATTACGGTACTCCCTGTACACACACGGCTGTGTCCCTCAGCCCCCTACTGTACTCCCTGTACACACACAGCTGTGTTCCTCAACCCCCTACTGTACTCCCTGTACACACACAGCTGTGTCCCTCAGCTTGCTTCTGTACTTCCTGTACACACACGGCTGTGCTCTAAGCCCCCTACTGTACTCCCTGTACACACATGGCTGTGTCCCTCAGCTCCCTACTGTACTCCCTGTACACACATGGCTGTGTTCCTCAGCTTGCTGTGGTACTCCCTGTACACACACGGCTGTGTCTTCAGCCCCCTACTGTACTCCCTGTACACACAGGGCTGTGTCCTCAGCCCCCTACTGTACTCCCTGTACACACATGGCTGTGTCCTCCGCTCCCTACTGTACTGCCTACATACACGGCTCTGTCCTCAGCCCCATACTGTACTCCCTGGACACACATGGCTGTGTCCTCAGCCCACTACTCTACTCCCTGTACACAGGCGTCTGTGCTCTCAGCCCCTTACAGTACTCCCTGTACACACACGGCTGTGTCCTCAGCCCACTGCTGTCCTCCCTGTACACCGACGGCTGTGCCCTCGGTCCTACTGCACTCCCTGTACACACAGGGCTGTGTCCTCAGCCCCCTACTGTACTGCCTACATACACGGCTGTGTCCTCAGCCCCATACTGTACTCCCTGGACACACATGGCTGTGCTCTCAGCACCCTACAGTACTCCCTGTACACACACGGCTGTGTCCTCAGCCCCCTACTGTACTCCCTGTACACGCACGGCTGTGGCCTCAGTCCTACTGTACTCCCTGTGCTCTGACAGCAGTTGCCTAAGCCCCCTACCGTATTCCTTGTACACATACGGCTGTGTCATCACCCCGACTGTACTCCCTATGCAACAAAAGATGTGACCTCAGCCCCCTACTGTACTCCCTGTACACACACGGCCTGTCCCTCAGCTCGCTACTGTACTCCCTGTACACACACAGCTTGTCCCTCAGCCCACTACCATACTCCTGTACACACACGGCTTTGTCATCAGCCCCCTACTGTACTCCCTGTACACACAGGGCTGTGTCCCTCAGCCCACTACTGTACTCCCTGTACACACACGGCTGTGTCCCTCAGCTCGCTACTGTACTTCCTGTACACACACGGTTGTGTCCCTCAGCTCGCTACTGTAATCCCTGTACTCACACGGCTGTGTCCCTCAGCTCATTACGGTACTCCCTGTACACACACGGCTGTGTCCTCAGCCCCCTACTGTACTTCCTGTACACACACAGCTATGTCCTCAGCCCCCTACTGTACTCCCTGGGCACACACGGCTGCGTCCTCCGCTCCCTACGGTATCCCTGTACACACACGGCTGTGCTCTCAGCCCCCTACGGTACTCCTGTACACACACAGCTGTGTCCCTCAGCTCGCTACTGTACTCCCTGTACACACACGGCTGTGACCCTCAGTCCCCTACTGTACTCCCTGTACACACACGGCTGTGGCCTCAGCATCCTACTGTACTCCCTGTACACACACGGCTGTGTCCCTCAGCATCCTACTGTACTCCTTCTAGACCCACTTCTGTGTCCTCAGCACCCTACTGTACTTCCTGTACACACACGGCTGTGCTCTCGGCCCCCTACTGTACTCCCTGTACACACACGGCTGTGTCCATCAGCTCGCTATGGTACTCCCTGTACACACACGGCTGTGTCTTCAGCCCCCTACTGTACTCACTGTACACACACGGCTGTGTCCTCAGCCCCCTACTGTTCTTCCTGTACACACACGGCTGCGTCCTCCACTCCCTACTGTACTCCCTGTACACACACGGCTGTGTCCCTCAGCTCGCTACGGTACTCCCTGTACACACAGGGCTGTGTCCTCAGCCCCTTACTGTACTCCCTGTACACACATGGCTGTGTCCTCCGCTCCCTACTGTACTGCCTACATACACGGCTGTGTCCTCAGCCCCCTACTGTACTCCCTGGACACACACGGCTTTGTCCTCAGCCCACTACTGTACTCCCTGTACACACACGACTGTGCTCTCAGCCCCCTACAGTACTCCCTGTACACCGACAGCTGTGCCCTAGGTCCTACTGTACTCCCTCTACACACACGGCTGTGCCCTCTGCCCCCTACTGTACTCCCTGTACATGCACGGCTGTGTCCTCAGCCCCCTACTGTCTTCCCTGTACACCGTCGGCTGTGCCCTAGGTCCTACTGTACTCCCTGTACACACACGGCTGTGTCCCTCAGCCCCCTACTGTACTCCCCGTACGCCCACGGCAGTGTCCCTCAGCCCCTACTGTACTCCCTGTACACGCACAGCTGTGTCCTCAGCCCCCTACTGTACTCCCTGTTCACACACGGCTGTGTCCTCAGCCCACTACTGTACTCCCTGTACACACACAGGGCTGTGTCCTCAGCCCCCTACTGTACTCCCTGTACACACATTGCTGTGTCCTCAGTCCCCTACTGTACTCCCTGTACACATACGGCTTTGTCCTCAGACCCCTACTGTACTCCGGTACACACACGGCTGTGTCCTCAGCCCCCTACTGTACTCCGGTACACACGTGGAGGTGTTGCCAAATTCCAAGCAATGCCAACTATAAGTTTGCTGATGACATCACCAAAGCAGGAGAGATATCAAACAACGATGAGTCTGAACACAGAAAGAAGACAGTGGGTTTGGTGGCATGGTGGAATGATAATAACCTCCCTCTCAAACTCGGCAAACGTAAAGAACTGATCATTGACTTTAGAACGAAAGGTGGGGAACAAGCCACTATCTACATCAATGGTCGAGACAGTGCAGAGTGTCAAGTCCCTCGGAGTGATGATAACTGGCAACCTACCCGGGACTTCTCACATAGGTATGACAGACAAGATGTTTCAAAAACGTCTCTCCTTACTCACTTGGCTCAGGATATCTGGCATGCACTACTTCTACAGATGCACTATTGTGAACATACTGTCCGGGTGCATAATGGCCTGGTACGGCAACACTCTGCCCAAGTCCATCAGAAATTACAGAAGATTGTGTTCACAGCCCAGACTATGACGGACTCCAATCTCTCAACCATTGACTCGATTTACACGGCTCGTTGCCGTAGAAAGGCTGCCAACATCTGTCCAAGATTACTGAGGGAAGAGAGAGAGGAAATAACTAGGGCCATAACAGATATCTTTGTAACATCCTTGAACACAACTGAGGTCCCAGAGGACTGGAAAGTTTCTAATCTCCTTGTTTAAGAAGGGTAGCATGAATAATCCCGTTAATTATAGACCGGTGAGCCTGACGTCTGGGAAGCTGCGAAAGAAGATACTGAGGATTAGGTTCTATTCTCATTTGAATGAAAATGGTCTTATCAGTGATAGGCAACATGATTTAGTGCAGGGAAGGTCATGTCTTACCAACTTAATAGAATTATTTGAGGAAGTGACAAAGTTGATTGATGAGGGAGGGGCTGTAGATGTCATGTACATGGACGTCAGAAAGACGTTTGATAAGATTTCCCATGGTCGGGTAATGGAGAAAGTGAAGTCACATGGTGTCCAGGGTGTGCTAGCTACATGGATAAAGAATTTAATTGGCAAGAGGGGACAGAGCGTAATTGGGGAAGGTAGTTTCTCAAAATGGAGAACTGTGACCAGTGGTGCTCCATTTAAGATGTTTCGAGAAATATACATGAATGGGCAGGGAGCATAGGGATACAGACCTTTAGGTTGAGATGGAGGATTTGGATCGTCGCAGGCTTGGACCGCCGAATGGCCTGTTCCTGTACTGGAATGTTCTTTGTTCTAACATTACCAAAGACACATCATACGCCTGTAAAGATCTCCCACAACCTCTTCCATCAGGCTAAAAGATACAGACGCTTGAACACACAGAGCAGCAAGTTCAGGAACAGCTTCTTCCTAGTTGTTATTAGCCTGATGAATGGGCTCTCCAATCTCAGATAATGCTGATTTTGTTCATATTGACCTCGCCTAGCGCACGCCCTGTGCAGCGTAACCTATATGCCTCTCAGACATGTTTTACAGCCATCGTTCAGTACATCCAGTCTTAACATGATCTTCCTGGATATTTTGGCACAGGACAAAATAAATCCTCATCTCCCTACCCCCAGCTCCCTCCAGTGCTCACGATCAGGTTTCTCCGGTCCTCACCCTCAGCTCCTCCCATTCTCCCCAGCTCCCCTTGACCCTATCCCCAGCTCCCTGTGAGCTTTGTCTCTCACTGTTTCTCTCACACTGCCTATTTCCCTGTGTTTTCCTTTTCCCTGCCTTCTGTTACTTTCCCTGAACGTATTATCTTCCCTTCTCCCTGCACATGCAACTGTTTGTTTCCTTGTTTTGTTTCCTTTCTCTCTTTGACTGACTGTCCATCTGTTTCGCTCGCTGCGTTCTCCCTCCTTCCCTTTGTTTCTGTTTCTTTTTCCTTCGTGGTGATGGTGATGGCTTCTATATTCGTTTGAAGCAGGTGAATGGCTCATTGGTTCGATGTTGGCAATACAATGCATTCAACAAAGTTTTGGTATGGAGGACATAATTTAAAATTATCAGTTAAATTTCAATTGTTGTCAAAACAGCAACCAGAACGTGGGTATCCATTTAACAGCCAATTATTGCATCTAACTATTTTGAAACCGCTCGGCTCACAGTGCTCTGCATACCGGCAACTCAAAGCATTCTGTTCGGGTGCATAATGACCTGACATGGTAACTGCTCTGCCTAGGACCATAAGAAACTACAGACGGTTTTGTGCACAGTCCAAACCATCACGGAAGACAATCTTTCGCCCATTTGTAGTTGTCATTGTCGCAGAAAGGCTGGCAACATCAAAGATCTCCCCCAAAACAGGAATGATATCCTACAAACTCTTCCAACAGGGAGGAGACACAGAAGTTTGAAAACATGGACCAGCATGCTCAGGAACACTTCCTTCCCTACCATTATTAGACTGACAAATTGACATGTCTCACTTTTTAAATAATATTAATCTTGCTAATGTCGATCTTACTTTGCACACCTCCGGTGAAGCTGTAACCATTGTATGCCTCACTCTGTCCAAGGACCCTGTGATCTCTGTTTTCTTGTTTAGAGTCATGTGCCTGCATTACAATAAAAACAAACCTTTCCATTGTACATTTGACGAAAATAAACGAAACCACATCTGATCAAACACTTGGACTGCAGGGGCTCAAGGTCTTCTCAAGGGCAACTGGAAAAATGAACTCATGCTGCCCCAGTCAGAGAGACCCTATGTAATTAATGAATATACGAAGATGACCACACTTAGGGAGGACAGACAGAGGGAATCAAATCGCTTTCAACATGATCTTAGATATATACAGGTTTCCCTCAGTATTTGTAAGTTGAGTGTTCCTACGAAACCGTTTTCAAGCTGATATGGTGTAAAGTGCAGTAGGACTAATTTATCTGGGAAAAATTTCGGCTTTCTTCGTAAAAGTGAAAATCCTGTTCGGATTTATTTTTGGTTAGCGAAACAATGTCAAAATGTAAGTCAGTCGGAAAGGGAAGTGGCGAAAAGCGAACTTTTGAAAAGTAGGGGATACCTGTATTTACAAGGGCATGATATTCAGGAAGATGGGAAAGCCGAAAAATAGATGAGGTGAATCTCACATTATATTTCCAGCCCAGCTGATCATCACTCTCTTTGTTTGCTGTTTTTCTTCTATATCTCTCTTTCTCTATTGATCCCTCCTTCCCTTCAAAGCAGACTTCCCTGTCAACGGTATTAATCACACTCCTTTCCAGCTGCTTTCAGTTCAGGAACGTTCCCCAGCACTTTCTGTTCGTTTCTTTGCATTTCTTTCTATAATTTCAGATTTAGAGCATCATCCTTTATTTGATTTCACCTTCAATTTTATTAATTCGTGGGATGTTGGTATCTCTGCCAAGGGCAGCATTTGGGACAATCACTCATTGCCCTGACTCTGAGGCCATTCCACAAGCCAATATAAAGTTAAGCAGATTGCCATGGATCTCAAGTCACAATTAACCCAGACCGGGTAATAACACTAGATTTCTTTACCGAAGGTGATCAGTGAAAGATGAAGGTTTTCAGACAAAATGTTGCTTTTATATTTGGTTTTCGTGAAATTCAGTTTTATTCCAATTCTTATCATTTTTATTTCAGTTCTGTCCTCAGCTGTAGTGGACTTGAAACAAATCATTTGAAGCATTATCTTTCGTTCAATAAATTTTGCTCTGAATTACGTCCAGCGACATTCCTACATTCATGCATTGTCCTAATCATGAAGTAACGCGACAAGAGCAAGTTTGTGATTGAGATATTTGTAATTGGGAAAGTGGTCAGAAGAGAGCTTGAAATCTTTAGTCTGAATTTTAGCAACGTACAGCCAATGGTTTGCTCAGCAACAGCACTGACACAGAGATGAAGATTGTGGATATGAGGAGCTGGGAGTGGACAGGTTTGGTGACAGAGAGAACACGAGACATAAGTCAGTTCAGGGCAAAAAGGGATCTCGTGGTTGTGCACAGCTTTGTTCGCAGATGTTTGTGAGGGAGGGGTCTTCAATTCATGAATAATGAATGGAGACTGAATTGAAACTGAAGGCAATAGTTTCTTCCTCTGACAAATATAGGTAACAGAAATTGCAATGAAGTTCAAACTTGTTTATGGGATTATTGAATGGACAGAGGTAGAGAACGCCAACAATAGCGAGAATAGGTTAGTAGCACACCCTCCACCCCGCCCAGAATAGCCATCAGCACTGCTGATATCCGATATGGTAGAAATCCCTAAGAGGGGGAAATCTTGAAAAGACTCTAGGAAAACCTCCTCTCCATTGTTGCAATGTTCCAGTCCGCTATTCTCAGATTAAGATCCATGCAGCTGTTGATCTCTGTTACTGTTGGAGCTGATGCATCTGTTACTACTGTGGGTTAACGCACTGAATGGAGCGCTTATTAATAGGAGAGAGAAACCCTCCAGTGACACAGTTACATTGCACCGAGACTGACATCAATCACGGTCAGAGCAAACAGTCCCAGCTTTCAATACAGCACAGTCAGTTCACATTATATCTGGACTGGACTACATGTTGACATTTCTGACTATTGGTCACATCTCCCATCATCAATTGCTCTAGTGAAGTCAGTTGTGAGGGAGAATAAGAATATTTTCTTTTCGTAGGCTACATGATTCTGCTCTGTTGTCCGTTTACTATGTTGTACCCATCTCTCCAAAAATCCTTCCACCCCCCCCCCGCCCCCCAACAAAACAATCACAATCAGGATGTTGTGACTGTGCTGATCTCTCCTCCACGGGACCAAACGCCAGCGAACAGACTGTTACTGGGCACAACCGCCCTGAACATAGACAGGAAGTGTGGACGTCTCTGAATATTCCTCTCACTGCTCTAATAAGGCAACTTTTGAACTTCCATAGGGAATATGCTTCAGTAATTAATTTATATAAATTGACAGACTTCTAAATGCAGTTTTATTTGATGTAAACCGTATTTTTTTACGCATTTTGGCATCTGTCCAAAACTAAAAGGGATAATTATAATGAAAGTATTCATTTAGACTTATGAATTAATGAGTCAGGTTCGAGTGAACATGATATTGGGTGGGAGATAGGGCGGAATGGGAGCAGTGCCTGTGGAGACTGCATGGGCAGTACAATGATATTCCCCAGTCATCATCCCTCTTTCTGACAGACAAAATTAAATCTAATGCATAACAAGGAAACAGCCAACATTTGGGTGATGCAATGCTGAATGACAATGTGAACTAAAAGAATAATATTAAATGTGATAAAGTGAACTATATTTTATACACACACCATTTAGTCATTGGGAATACAGATCGAGTAGGGTCACCGGGCCTGAAATGTTTACTTTGATTTCTCTTCACAGATACTGCCAGACCTGCTGACCTTGCCCTCTAAGTTCTGATTTTCTTTTTGTTTGAGATTTAACATATTGTTCATATCTGGCAGGATACTTACAATAAAAAAAGCAGACACTCATAACAAAATGTGAAGGGCAATGGGGCCAATACAGGAGACTAACAGTAGAGATAGTCATTCCAAGCTGGAAGAGACAATGGGTTGAGTTCCCCCCACTTTTGCTGTAAATAATTCTGTGATATGTAATCAAAACCTTTGGAGACAGGGTAGACAAGTTTGCTCAAATGGTCACAGAGTGCTCCACCATAAATAATCTATTCCTATTATCTCATGAAATTTCAGCTGCATCTAAAATGTCTTTTTAAACAAAGTGGAGTTCCTGAGATTTACAGGGTCATCAGAAAAAATATTCTTTTTTCCTTTGAATCTTAAAGAAGAAACAGATTTCGGCCATAACAGAGGTGTCCCAGACACACCAACCATAATAGGAACAGGAAAGGACTACATTGTCCATATATAACCAAATTCAGCATGTAGCCCTGTCAAGAAACATGAAATATAGTGATACGGAAACATGAAATACAAACTGAAAATGATGGCAGATGAGGAAGTATCTGCAGAGTGAAACAGAGTTAACATATCGATTATGCTGTGACACTGTTCTGAAAAAGTCATATTGAAATCAAATGCTAATTCTGCGTATCCCTGCTCAGAGGGTGCCAGACCTGCTGAGTTTCCCTCTATCGATTTCTTTTTCTTTCTGAACTGTGACAAATTGACTGGTCTGAACGATATAAGTAAAGTTGCTATCTCAGTTGAATCTCGAATATTAGTTTATGGGCATTAAATGAGAAATTACAAAGTTCCTGTGTTTGACAGAGCTCCAAAAATCCATGACGTATTGCATTGTGATACAAAAACATTGTGAGACATTGTTGAAACAAAACCCCAAGTTCCTGCAAAAGGTCTGCAGCATCTGTGATGGGAAATCAAAATTAATGTTTCTAATTCAGTGGCCCTTCCTCAGAACGGATGGTAGTCCTGAAAATGTTGATTAATATACAGCAGAAGCTGAATAACTGTTCATGAAAACTGTTAGTAGCTAACAATAGGGGGTGAGTAATGGAAGGCCACGTGAGAACTAGGCCTGGTGTCTGGGTCGGGGGCATTGAGGAGTTCAGTCCCTAAAATTATTGACCATTATTTTGAGTGTGAATGTCTGCAGGGTCCACCCGCGGAAAATGAGGTGTTGTTCTTCCAGCTTGCGTTGAAATGTCCTGGAACACTGCAGCAAGCCTGACACAGAGATACTGGCCAGGGAACAGGATGGGGTATTAAACTGGCAGGCAACTGGAAACTCAGGGTCTTTTGCAGAGGTACAGCTTGGATATTCAGTGAAGTGGTCACCCAGTCTACCTTTAGTTTCCCCACTGTAGAGCAGATCACAATGTGAGCAGCGAACGTAGTAGACCGGGTTGTGGGAAATGTTGGTAGGATGCTGCTTCACCTGGAAGGTATGTTTGGACCTTAGATAAAGACGAGGGAGGAGGTAAATGGGAAAGTGTAACAGCTTCGGCAGGGGAAAGTGAAGTGTACCTGTGGTGGGGCCTGGGGGAGGTGGTGTGTGTGTGTGGGGGGGAGGTGTTGGCAGTGAATAACGAGTGGACCAGGGTGTCCTGGAGGAAATGGTCACTTCAGAAGGCGGAAAGGGGAGAGGAGGCAAATATGTGTCTGGTGTTGGCATCTTGCTGGAGGTGGGAGAATGCAGACTGATGATCTTCTGCATGTGAATGCTGGTGGGATGGTAGGTAAGGATAAGGGAAACTCTAACGCTGTTGCAGCAGGGAAGAAAGATGCTGAGGGTAGAAGTGCAGGAGGTGGGTCGGAACTGGTTGAGATCCCTGTCAATAACAGTGCTGGGGAGTTCTCGGGTGAGGAAGAAGGTGGACATATCAGAGGCCACATTTTTGAAGTTGACATCATCAGAAGCAATGTGGTGGAGACGGAAGAGCTGAGAGAATGGAATGGAGCCTTTCTAGGAAACAGGGTGTGAGGGTGCATACTCCAGGTAGCTGTGGGAGTTGGTCGGTTATTACTGGATATCAGTGACCGGTCTATCCTCAGAAATAGAAGCAGAGATATCAAGTAAAGGAAGGGAGGAGTCAGAGGTAGAGAGGTGAATGTGAGGGAGAGGTGCAAATTGGAAACAACGAACTTTTCCAATTCTGGACAAGAAAGAGGAGCAGCAGCGATGATAATATCTACATATTGGAGAAAGAGTTATGGATGGGGGCTGGAATAGAACTGAAAATAGAATGACCTACGTACCCCATGAAGAAACAGGTATAACTTGGGACCACGTATGTATCCATACACCCCCTCTGTATGGGAGGAGCAGGCTGAAGCAATGGGTCTGCATGGGCAGTTCAGTTTGTGGATTTTCAGGAGGAGATAAAAGCGAACTCTGCTATCAGAGGGCCAGCAGCTTCGGGACTGTTAGGTGGGGTGAGTAGGGGTGGGTGGGAGGTGTGGGCCAGTGAGTGGGAATCTCCAGATGAAATGTGGTCAGATTTAGTAAATAAAATAGCCTGATGTGTCATGGTAGAGTTATGGATCAGCAGGTGACGTGTGGAGGTATCCGAGAGCTGGCACTCAGCCTCTGAAATGTAGAGGTGAGTCCACCAGACTACAGCAGCACCACCCTTATCGGCACAGGCTGAATAACACAGTCAGGGTTGGATCGAAGCATACAGCGTACAGTCTGTTCAGAGGGTGATAGGTTGGATAGGGAGAGGGGGAATACAGAGAATTTAAGACAAGTAAACTCACATGGAAAGTTATCAATGAACATATTGAGTTCAAGTAAATGCCAGAGGAATGGATCCAGGTGGAGGGAGAGTGTTGGAGCTGGGCGAAGCGTCTATGGGATGGGGAGTGGACTCTTGTCCAAAGAAATGGACACCGAGGAGAAGATGGTGGAAGAGGAGTTCAACATTCTGTCGTGCCTGAAATTCATTAAAGTGGGGGCGCAGAGGGATAAAACTGAGACATTTGCTGAGTACAGAACATTCAGCATTAGAGCGTGGAAGGTTAGGAGGGATGGTGAATACACGACAGGAGGTGGGCTTGGGGGAGGGAATGGAGTCAGAGCACAGGGCATGGTGGTGTGGCAGGTTCCAGAGGCTCATAGGCATCTCTAAGTTATTCCATCTTGTGGGCCTCGTATATCTGGTGAGCATGGCAAATGAGCTGGAGAATGAAGTAGAATTGGGGAATGGTGCAGCCTTGAGTCAATGCGATGTGATGCTGTTAGACAGAGAAAATGTTGATCTCAGTGGCAACGATACCGCACGACCAGTCTTCAGAAAGTAAATGATTGAAGATAATCTGAATCGTTACCTTATTGTAATGCTCTGATTTCATTGGAGTGACACTCAACCAGCAAGGTTTTACTTTTCTGAGACTTTAGACCAAACTGTGAAAACTGATGTATCTTGATGTTATTAATAAAACAAATCCATTCATGGTTTTGTAAGGCACTAGCAAGGGCAGAGTTTATTTGTCATTCCCAATAGCTCTGGGTAAGGTGTCATTGTTCATTGAGGAAATTACCAGCACAGAATTTCCTCTGATTCCCATTAACCACAGTTTGCTGAGGGGGAATGATGTGACATGAATCAAATGCTACTTTGATGGCAAGGGAAGTTAGTCTGATCTCACCTCAACTGATATTGGAAAATAAGTTAAAATACTAAAGAGCAAAAAGGATAGACCACGGCTTATTGAACAATGTGGTCACTGTCCTCGCAACATTTAAGGACAAACAGATGCATGGACTTCTGATTCTGAGGAGAGTTAT
Organism: Hemiscyllium ocellatum; assembly: GCF_020745735.1. Classification (NCBI taxonomy): domain Eukaryota; kingdom Metazoa; phylum Chordata; class Chondrichthyes; order Orectolobiformes; family Hemiscylliidae; genus Hemiscyllium; species Hemiscyllium ocellatum. The sequence continues at coordinate 252,181 of NW_026869140.1, read as the reverse complement.
TTCCTATTTGGGATGAGGCTGCTTGGTTAAGCACTGTGACAGAAAGACAGAAAAAGAAATGTTCCACTCTGTATGGGGAAAATATCTCACCCTATTCACGGTGCATTGGACAATGACAGAAATACACGATTAAACATTGGGCATTGATCATCTCACTCTCATCATTTTTGATGACCAATAGCAGCACAGAAGCCAGGAGCTCCCATCACCCCAGTTGAAAAGCAAAAATGGGTAAGAGATGGCCAGTAGAAGTGGGAGTAACTAGGGAACTGGTGTAATTTACAGTGGGAGTGGCAGAAGAAGGGTGTGAAGAGATATCATCAGTGGAAGAGTATGTGGCAGCAGAAGGGGTCGTGCAAGGGAATTAGGAGTGTAAAAAAAGAGTAGGAACGGGAGGAAGAATGGCTAATGAAGTTTTAGTGACTGGGTAAAGCTTGTTTTTGGAAAAGTGAGGTTGGGTGAAAACCACCACTGTTCAGGAAAATTGGGATCGGATTCCATTGAAAATTAAAATTTGATGCACTTCTTTTTCTATCACTTGATGCTTTATCATATTGTACATTCACTCTGTAGTTTTGTATCTCCATCAAATGCAGGTGACGTGTTACCCCCGGTGTTGTGTCTCAACATTTTTGAATTTTTTTTAACAGTATGTATTTGCTTCCAATCCAAGGTAGACATAAAAATATGATTTGATCTCCTGCAGTTTGTCCATAACATGGAATTTAATTGAATATTTTCCTCATCACATTAGCTGATTCAAGAAATGAATCAGTGTCCATACTGCAGATGAAAAATTTCTTCAGTTTTCACTATTGTTACAAAGGACAGCGCCACACAACAGGCTAATGTTCCAGTGCAAGGTGCCAAACCGAAGTTCTCCCTAAATTAGGTACACGCTTTATGAATAAGACATGCTGAGGGACAGAGTGTAAAAGGTGAATTTAACTTTGTGTCGAAAATGGTATTTTCAGCACCTTCATAATAGGTGTTAAGTACATCACTCTGTAAATTCCCCAAAATAAGAACAACAAGAGACTGGAATTTTTAATTATTCCTTTGTAAACAACATGTGGAGAACAGGAAGGAAATCAAGGTTTGTTTGTGATATTCATAAATGATGATGGTGAGAATGTGGAAGATGGATGGAAGTGGAATGATAACTAATGTTGGGGATGACACAAAGATTAGCTGGGTGCTTCACAGTGAGGAGGACAGGGTTAGGCTACAGGACGATATAAACAAATGATTTCAATATCCAGATTTATGGCCGATGAAGTGTAACACTGATAAATGTGAGAGGATGCACATCTAAATTAACAAGACAAGTGAGACCTCAAACTTTGAAGAGCGAGGGCTAAACTTGCTCCTTTTTTCTTTGAAGCAGGGAAGGTTGAGGAGGGAACATGGTACAGGTGTACAAGAGAATAAAGGGTGTGGAGAGGATGAACAGACAGCAGCTATTGAGAGGGGATTTCTGGAGTCTGTATTGAACTGAGAGGGTGGCACAGACATAGAATATAAAGTTCCTATGTGTGGAAACAGGCCCTTCGGCCCAAAAAGTCCACACTGATCCTCCAAAGAGTAATCCACCCAAACGCATTCCTCCTATATTTACCTCTGATTAATGTACCTAACCTACATGTCTCTGAACACTTTGGGCAATTTAGCATGGCCAATTCACTTATCCTGCACATCTTTGGATTATGGGAGGAAATCGGAGTACCTACAGGAAACCCACACGGATATGGGAGGAATGTGCAAAATCCATTCAGGCAGTCACCCAAAGCTGGAATCAAACCTGGGTCCCCAGCGCTCTAAGACAGGCGTGCTAACCACTGAGCCACATTTCTGCCCCTAATAGCATGTGTCTGGAATGCATTTCCTAGGCGGGTGATTGATCAGGTAATCTCACAAACGTTAAAAAAAATGCCTTTGGATATGCACTTGGTGATGCAGGCTCGCATTTTCATTCAATGATTCTATGTGGTGGCAGCCACGAACACACAGATATATTCTGAAGCAATAGCTAATGGCAGTTCCTAGTTTGTTCCATTGACTACTCAGTAAATGAGCCTCCAGTGAAGTGCTGGTATTATCTCCCACTTTCTATTTAAATGTTTCGGTTTCCTTGAGTTGGTAATGTAATTACCGGTGTCCATGATGTCATTTCCTGCCCTTTTTCTCAAAGGATGATAGGTGGAGTCAAAATTGATGTGTTTGTTGATGGAGTTCCAGTTGGAATGCCATGTTTCCAGGAATTCTTGTGCTTGTCTCTGTTTGGCCTGTCCTGGGATGGATATGCAGACCTAGTCAAATTGGCGTACTTCCTCATCAGTACGTAAGGTATTCGTATTGGGATCATATCTTTTGTAGCTAGTTGATGTTCATATATCCTGGAGACTAGTTTTCTGCTTGTTTTTCCGTTGTGGTGTTTGTTAAAGTTCTTGCAAGGCTTATTGTTCCTGGAGCAGAACAGACAAAGATGTGAATTTATTGCGGTGCTCAAAAGTATGAAAAACGTTGCAGAGTAGAAAAAGAATACTCGATTAGTAGGCATTATAGCATCAAGGAATTCTAATTTCAAGGTTGTCAGTAAAAGGGCTAGAAGTGAAATAAGAGAAAACGTCTTTATTTAGAGAGTTGTTACGAATTGGAGTTGACCGGCTGGGAAAGTTGAGGATGAAGATTCAAAAGAGAACTGGATATATGTTTGGAAATTATGAATTTAACGGACAACAGAGAGAGAGCTGGCAAATGGGAGGTGCTTGGGAGATATTTTTGGAACTGATGCATACGTAATGGCCAAGGGTTCCTCCTGTACTTTAAAGTTTTGTCCTCTATCATGTGTCAGCTGTAAATAAATGTCAGTATCCAATTGTTTCACTGTGTAAATGCTCGCAAATATCTGATTACTTGGTGCAGCGTAAGCATTTAAAATGCAAGTATTGCAAGGTCAGCTTCATTATGAAGTCTAATTACTAGTCAGAACATGAATATTTTACATGTTGTATTCCCATTACTAAAACAAATATATCATTGCTTTGTCACAAAACCCTTTGGAAAGCTTTGACTTTTCACTGACACAATATCATGTTCGTTGCTTTTTTTAACTCTCCACGTTTCATATTAAACATCGTTCATTCTAAAAATTGGAAGTTTTCAAATTATTACTCACTAAAATTTGATAATGCAAATAATTTATTTAGTTTAATGTTCACAGTCCATGGTGAATCATTGCAATTTTTAAATTGCTGGCAAATAGCTGAAGATCGTACATTTCAGTGAGAAAATAAACTGATTGTTTACATATAAATGTATAAGAACCCTAATTCTATTTGTATGTTCAGTCGTTTGCTCATTCCGAACATGTTATCATTCAGAAACCAACCACTTTAAAAATATTGGAGTGGCAAAACATTGCTTTGAATCCTGACATTGAATGTCTAATTCTGATTACCACAAGATGTATGTTCTTTCCTCGATAAAATAAAATGTACATACTTTATTTCTGTGTTAGAAAATCTTGTCAGGAGTTTATATTTTAGTTCCATAAATATAGAATCAACAGAATTGATTGAACAGATTCTAGTTCAGTTGAATGATTATCGTTCACATCTTATTTTTGCCTAATTCATGGAATATAGCAAACATCCGACTATTGTTTGGCTCAGTAAACCCACCACCTTGCAATGAGCTACGCTGAAAATTGCTTCAAATAGATCTGAAATCATTTACAGTGTTATTGGACCTCACAGCTGCCTGAGATACACAGAGACCCAGTCGCCTTTTCCAAAATCTGTGCATTGAGTTTCTAACCTGGTTCGGGGCAGTCAGTCAAACATTTCTTCAAAACAAATAATTTGGAATCCACCTTGGGCAGGGGGAGGACCCGCCAACTGATCTCAGTGGAGGTACAAATGTTGTCCAGGTTAAATACTAATGGCTGACCAGCAACCAAGTTTTAAAATTCATCTTCAGTCAGAGCCTGGCCCAGAGAGCAGACGTGTTGACATGGAGAGCCAGAATCACACCATACAAGTTACCTATGGTGATGAAATCTGACCTGCCTCCAAGATTCCATACACCTGCACCCCGGGTGAAGACGTTAACAAGTTGACAATCTATTGCAGTGCCTTGTGCCTCACAAAGAAACCTCTAAATCCATATCCAATAAATGTCACCTTCACATTCTCCAGTGTCAAAATAAATTTGTACATCTCTGAATGGTCAGAGATTACTACATGGGTCACACAGTAGAATGTATGTGAAGTAACCAGCAGCAAACGGCAATCCAAAAATCACATTAATAACTGAACTTTACGGATTCTGTCTGGTTTAAGTTACCACACATATTAGACTGGCTTTCAGGTGACTGTAACAATGCACACCATAACTGGAGGATTTGGCCTTACACCGCTCCACAGCTTCCTGATCTCACACACATCATTCCCTCACACATTCAACAACTGATGACAATCCACAAGCTGGGTGAAACTGGTAACACAGAACAGTGCAGAACAGTGCAGCACTGTACAGGCCCTTCAGTCTTTGACGTTCTGTCGACCTTTGATCCTACTCTAAGATCAAACTAACATACATACCTTTCATTATTCTATCATTCATGTACCTATCCAATTATATATCCCAAATATAGTTGACTTTACTGCAACTGCTGGCTGTTCCTTGTACACACCCACTCCTCTGTGAAAGAACCTAACTCTGACATCACCCCTAAACCTTCCTTCAATTACCTTAAAATCATACCCCGTCGAGAGTCATTTCCACCCTGGCAGAAAGTAAATGGCTATCCACTCTATCGATGTCTCTCATCAACTTGAACACCCCTGTCAAGTCACGTTCCATTCTTCTTCGTTCCAATGAGAAAAACACCCTAGCTCCCTCAAATTTTCTTTGTATGACATGCCCTCCAGTCCAGGCAACATCTTGATAAGTCTCCTCAGCACCCTCACCAAAGCTTCCACGTCTTTCCTATAACGAGGCAACCAGAGCTGATCACAATATTCTAAGTTGGTCTCACCAGGGCTCCATAGAGTAGCAGCATAACCTCGCAGCTGTTAAACTCAATCCCTCGGCTAATGAACACATCAAACAGATCCTTAACAACCTTATTAACCTGGGTAGCAACTTTGTGGGAGCTATGTCATGAACCATATGATTCCCCTGTTCCTCCACAATGGAAGAATCCTGCCTTTAACCCTGTATTCTGCATTCAAATTCGATTTTCCATAATGAATCGTATCCCATTTTCCATATCGAACACCATCTGCCACTTCGCAGCTTTTTATTGCATCCTGTCAATGTTTCTGTTGCAAACTACAACAGCCCTCCACTCTATCTACAGTTCCACCAACCTGTGTTACATCATCAAACTTACTAACCTACCCTTCCACTTCGTCATCCTCGTCATTTATGAAAATCACAAACAGCAGAGGTGCCAGAACCGATCCTTATGGAACACCACTGCTCACCTAGTTCCACACTGAATACTTCCCATTTACCACCGCCCTCTGTATTCTATGGGTTAGCCAATTCTATATCCAGGCAGATAGGTCTCCCTGTATACCATGCCTCCTTACATTCTGAATGAAACTACCACCTTGTTAAAATCCATGCACTCCGCATTCACTGCTCTACCTTCTTCAGTGTGCTTCATCCCATCCTCAAATAATCAAATAAGAGTTGTGAGGTATGACCTGCCCCTCATAAATCCATGCTGACTATTTCTAATCAAACCTTGTTTTTCCAGAATCCTCTCCAATAGTTTGCCCAATACTGATGTAAGACTGACTGGTCTGTCATTCTCAGGAAAATCCCTGTTTCTTTGCCTGAACAAGGGATTACATTTGCCACCCTCCAATCAACCGACGCTACTCCAGTGGAGAGTGAAGGTGCAAAGACCATCGACAAAGGCACAGAAATCTCTTCACTCTCTTCCTGTAGTAACCTAGAGTGTTTCCCGTCTGGCCGAGGGATTTATCTATCCTTATGTTTGTACTTCAAACAGTCTGTATTTCACCTCAACTTTTTACTCCCTGTCCAACCAAATGATTGACGGCTTTCCATTTCAGGACTCTGTATAGTGCTGCCTTCCTGAGCAAGTATGGTTCCCTATATCATGTGTATTATGGAATGGAAAACATGGGAAGCTTTGACTCTGCTGCTCCTCAGATGCAGCCTGACTGCCTGTGCTTTTCCAGCGCCACAATTTTCGACTCTGATCACCAGTCCTCACTTTCTCCATCACTGAGGGCTGTCCCTTCTGCACACGGAGCAGGGAACTAATCAGCAGAAACTCGTTGTATCTGGAGCTGACTATTCAGTTCTGGAAAGTTGCATTTGATGAACACATTTACTAAAAAGGAATTTCACATTCAACAAATATTCATTCAGTCCAAGAGTTGCAGTTTTGGTTCATGAATTGGACAGGTTGATAACGAACAGTGAATGACTGAAGAACCCCGAAGTACAGAGTATTCAAGGTGATATATTCCAGCTTGGATGTGCTTTACCTTGATGCTGGTAAAATTATCAGACAGACAGATATGATAAGGAAACGAGGTGACATGTGGAAGTGTGACATTTTTGCCATTACAGAGATGTGTTTGAGGGAGGTCGGAGCTAACAACTCAATATTCTGTGGTACCAGCACAAGAGTCAGGACTGAAGAGAGGGTAAAAGAGGAGGTGGTGGCTTATTAATTATGGAGTTAGTTACTGGCGTAAGAAGGGACGATATCTTGAAAGGATCTTCTAAAGAGACTTGGTGGTTCGAGCTCAGGATCAAAACCATGACAGAAAAACTGCTAGGGATATATTATAAACCCCCAGATAAAGGACAGTACCGGAGCAGGTATAAAACCAAGTTATTGAGGTGTGTAAAACAATAATCGGATAGTTATATTCAGGCATTTCAATTTCAAACATTCATTCGATCAGTGATAAATTTTTAAGAGGGGCAGGTGTTTTTAAATTTATTCCAGACAGTTTCTTGTATCAACATAGAGCAACTTAAACAATGGGCCGTGCAGTGCTGGGCCTCACTGTGGGGAATAAAGCCAGTCAGCTGTTCCAGGCGGAAGTGGGAGAACATTACAGGACCAGTGAATGCGATATCACACATTTTGACTTTGCGAATGAAAAGACCCCAAAAATGTTAGAAAAATAAGAGCTTTTTGCATTGAGGAGACAGATTTTATGGGAACAAATGACAGGATCTGGCCCAAGTGCAATTGTTTCTGTGTGAAACTGTAGCAGAACAAGGTGGAGCGTGGGTGGGGAGATCATTTGACTAAAATGGAATTGATGACAGTGTCGGTGCAGCATGTTACACCGAAGATAAAACTTAGGAAAACAAATCCAGAGAATATCAGATGTCGACACAAATTCCGAACAGGATGAAAAAGGAAAGAGAAGTTTAAATCTGGTACCAAGTGAGCAGGTCAATGAAGGTCCTAAAATAATATAGCAAGTGGAGGGCTAAACTTAAACTATCAGTGGAAGAGCCGAAGGAGGGTTGATAAAACATTAACGGGTAAGATTAGCAAGAATCCACAGTCACTTTTTTTGGTTTATTAAGGGGAAGAGGATAACGCGGGAAAGAATGGGAGTTTTAGAGACTAAGGGGACAGCCTGTTCACAGTGCCAGAGAATATGTTAAACACACCCTTCGAATCGGTCTTCAGTTTGGAGAAGCAGTTCCTGGATTCAGGGAGAGTGACCGTTCGACCCTTGAGCAAATTGACACAGGAGCTGAGGAAGAATTGGAATTTTATGCAAGATGGACTGGGTAAATCACCAGATTAAAGACCACGAAGTCTCACATCAGTGAGAGGGAAACAATTGTAGAAAATTCGGAGGACTGTTGAGGCTGCATCATTAAATATCTTCAAGGCTGAGACAGACAGATTTTTATACAAGCGTTACGGGGAAATGACAGGAAAGTGGAATGGGGGATTAACAAAATAATATAACCTAATCGAAGGAAAAGCAGACTCAGTGAGCGGATAGACATATTGTTGTCCCTACGTCTAATGGTGTTCTTTTCCAATAACCTTGTGTTCACAAGAACATCAACCTCTCTAACTATGGAATGAGACACAGTTTGGAATGCAATTGAGGGATTCAAGGAATTCATAAACGCAATACAAATAGACAGAAAGTACGAGAGGACTGTAACAACACGGATTGCCTGTTAGGGTGAGGATTTGCATCGACACAATCACCACTACCAGAAGAAAGACGTCAGCAAGACACCCTCCAAGGCCAAGAGCAGACCTGCACTGGGGAGCAGGTAGTCTGGGGCCAGGTGTCAAGGAGTGCTGAAGACCTAAACACTACATCACTGTGGTGTCTCCTTCCTTCCCTGACCAAAATTAAATTTGGAGGAGTAGAGGGACATGCCGTTGGTAGTAGAGTAAGCAGGAAAGCTTTGACATGAGAGGCTTCGGATAGCTCAGCTCAGCGACATGTACAGGTAAATTTAAATAAAGTCTTTTAACTTTATTGTTACAGCAGTCGAGATGGCATTTAGGGCAGTTGCACTCTCCATCTTGTGAGATGTGGTAGCTCAGTGAGAATTCAAACATCCCTGATGGCTACACGTGTGGGCACTGCACCCAGCTTCAGCTCCTGGGAGACCGTGTTAGGGAGCGACGCTGGGCGGCAAGGTGGATCATGGGTTAGCACAGCTACCTCAGAGCACCAGTGACCAGGGTTCAAATCCCGCCTCGGGCAACTGTCTGTGTGGAGTTTGCACATTCTCCCCTTGTCTGCATTGGTTTCCTCTGGGTGCTGCGGTTTCCTCCCACAGTCCAAAGATGTGCAGGTTAGGTGAATTGATCATGCTTAATTACCCGTAGTGTTGCGTGTAGGGGAGTGGGTCAGGGTGGACTGCTCTTCGGTGGGTCGGTGTGAACTTGTTGGACCGAAGGGCCTGTTTACACACTGTAGGTAATCTGATCTAGGATGCACCGAGGATCATCCGAGATACTGACAAATTCATAGACACGCCCCTAGTTATGTTTCTTTAATGACTGTAATATTTCAGTCCATCATTCATCGTCCTGAGTTCATTAGCCTTACCTGTCAGTCCTGTTGTATTTAAATGAACACAACTTAATCCAACAGGCGTTCCTTGCTTCCTGTCATGTTCCAGGCAGAGGGTAGATGGAGGACCACCAGGAATGACAAAGGAAGTAGGCAGGGATTGCAGGAATCCCCTGTGGCTATTACCCTCGAAAACAAGTAGACCATTTTGGATTGTTGGGCGCAATGTCCGTTCAGGGGAAAGCAACAGTTGCCAGGTTGGTAGTACGACCACTGGCTCTTGGGCACAGCAGGAAAGGGTAAAGGTGAACAGGCGTTAAAGTTAAGAGGATCGATTGTTAATGGGACAGATCAGAGATTCTGTGGTCGCAAACGGGAATCCAGGATGGTGCGTTACCTCCCAGGTGCTAGGGTCCAGGATGTCTCCAATTGGCTGCAGAACATTCTCAAGGGGGAGGGTGAGCAGAAGAAAACATGATGCACGTTGGCACAAATGATATCCGTAGAAATAGGGATGAGGTCCTGCAGCATAACTACAGAGAGCTTTGAGAATCATTCTTTAAAAATACCTTGACAGTGATAATCTCCTGAGAGGGAGATTAACGTCAGAGAATTGCACTGGACGGGATTCCAATATCTTGGCGGCCAGTTTTGCTCGAGTTACAAGGGAGGGTTTAAACTAGATTGGCAAGTGGTCATATCCTCAAGGGCAGGGAGGCAAGTGGAAGGAGATACAATAATCAGAAATAGTAAGGTTAGGCTGGAAAACGACAGAGAGTAAGTCGTGCCTTTTGGATTAAATTGCATCTGTTTCAATACACGAGGGCTGACAGGTAAGGCCGATGAACCCAGGGTGTGGATATGTAGGTGGGACTGGGAAATTATAGCCATTACAGAAATATGGCTAAGTGATTGAAAGGACTGACAGCTTAATGTGCTAGGGAACAGGTGCTTTTGGTGAGACAGAGATGGTGGAAGGAGGGGAGGGGGAGTTGCATTTCTGATGAAGGGGAGTACCACAGCAGTAATCAGAGATAAAATAACTGATGAATCACCCAATGAGGATTTGTGGGTGGAGTTAAGAAATAGGAATGTAATGGTGAGGTGTTGGGGTTGTAATATAGGCCCCCAAAGAGTCAACAGGAATCAGAGTAACAAATATGCAGGGAGAGAGGGGAGACCTGCAGGAGCAATAGGGTTATCATACTAGGGGATTTTAATTTTTCTAATACAGATTGGAACGGCCAGAGCATTAAGGGATTTGATGACATAGAATTAGTTAAATGCATCAGGAACGTTTCCTCAAGCAGTATATAGAGTGTCCTACTCGGGAAGGGGCAAAACTCGAACTTTTCTTAGGAAATAGGGCTGGACAGGTGACTGAATTAATAGTGGAGGAGCACTTTGGGACCAGTAACCATAGTTCTTTTAGTTTTCATATAGTTATGGAGAGGGACAAAACTGGTCAACAGGTTCATGTTCGAACTTCGGGCTTGGCTCAGTTCTAGGCTGCTGGGATCAAGGGAATCCATGGATGCATAAAAGAGATACAGGATTTTACTGAAGAAGGACATCAGTCGGGTGAAAAGGGGGCAAGAAAAAGCCTTGGCTGAGAAGATTAGGATGAATCCAAAAAGGTACTTAAATATATTAAAAGAAAAAGCAATAACTGGAGAGAAAATAGGACCCATCAAAGACCAATGTGGACAAGTATGTGTGGAACTATAAGAGATGGGTGAAATCCTCGACGAATATTTCTACTCTATGTTTACCGTGGAGAAAGACATGATGACTTGAGAACTTGAGGAAGTTAGTCGTGATATCTTAGGGACAATACATGTCATAGTAGAGGAGATTTGGACGTACTAGAATGTTTGAAAGTGGATAAATCTCATGGTCCTTACTCAATATATCCAAGAACACCTCAAGTGGCTCCAGAAGAATTTTCGGCGACCCTGGACTATAATGTTGATCATCACTGACCACAGTGGACGTCCTGGAAGACTGGAGGGTAGCAAATGCCATGCCCTTATTCAAGGAGAACTGCACAAAAAAAGCCTTGGAACTACAGATCAATAGGTTTAACATCCGTGGTAGGTAAGTTACTTGAGAAGGTTCTGAGGGATAAGATGTACATGCATGTAGAAAGACAGGCTTTGATTAGGAATAGTAAGTGTGGCTTTGTGCGAGAAAGTTTTTGCTTGACAATTTTCTTAATGAAATTGGATGAAGTGACCAGGAAGATTGACTTGGGTGGGGCAGTAGACGTCGAAACACGTGATGTTGTAAAAGCACAGCAGGTCATGCAGCATTTGAGGGGCAAGAGATGTCTCTTTCGGACATAGGCCCTTCATCAGGAACGTCCAATACATCGATTCTCCTGTTCCTGTGATGCTGCCTGACACACCGTGTTTTTCCAGTAGCACACTTTTTGACACTGATCTCCAGCAACTGCCGTGCTCACTTTCTCCAATGGCGGTAGATTAAGTCAATATGGATTTCAATTACACCAGAACAGAATGAGGCCTTTCAGCCCCTGGAGCCTGATATACAATTACAGGAGGAGGCCAATAAACCCCCCGGGCCTATAAAACTGTAACCAGATCATGCAGCACCAGTATCCTGTTACACAGCAACAGGATCAGTCTATTCAGTTACTTGAAGTCAGTAACACAGGAAATGGAAGAGGCCGCAAAGTGACTGGACTATGGGGTTTACTGGAATAAAACCAGGCTACATAGCCCATCAGACCTGCACTTCCATTCAGTAAGTCAGGGCTGATTTGTACTCGGCCGCAATTACTCTTTTATGCCCAATTCTTTGTAGCCCTCGACTCTCTGACGGGTCAAAATCCACTGACACCCACTCGCACCCCCCAAACATTTCAGTGCTTTGGCCTCCCCAACTGTCTGGTCCCAACCGTCACTACCCTCTGAGAGAAGGAAACACTCCCCACACATATACCTTGGCCTATTGAAATGGATAGAAGATATGAACAAAGCGTAAAGTGACTGGCCCTGATATCATGGCAGTATTTGATTGAGCGAGATGTCAAGGAGACTGAACAAAATTGAACTTAATGGGAATTGTTGTAATCTCCCCACTGGTTGAATCATTCAGAACACAATGGGGCTGGTGGACATCAATCCTCCCAGTCCCTGGATATCCCTGTGGGCAATCCTCAGGGTAGCTTCTTCGGCATAAACATCTTCAGCTGCGTCATCAATGTCTTCCCCTCTGTCATACGATCAGAGGTGGGGATGTTCTGTGAAGATTATACAGTATTTAGAACAATGAGTCACCTCCTAACGCACTCAGGTATCAAATCTGGACAACATTCAAGCTTGTGCTGCTAATGTAAAGGTAACATTGATCAAAAACACTGCTGGGCACTAAACATTTCCATGGTTAAAAGAAAGAGGAACTCCTTCAGCAACTGTAGCTGGTTTCACAGTAATATTAGAAAGCCATTCCACCCATCTGATCTGTTGGATAACAAGAGGCGCAATGCGGTCACTCACTCCTGCCTGTTACACAAGAAGACAATTTAAAAAAAGACAGTAGATGTTGGAATACAAAATACACACGCAGGAAGCTGGAAGAACAAAATAAGTAAGGCAGCATCAAGACTTGAGAAGTGAACGCCTTGGATATAACCATTCATCAGGACTGTGGATGGGAGTAAGGGAGTTTATAGATAAAGTGGCGGGTGAGGGAGGAAGAGGCAGAGTGACGAGGTGGGGGATAAGTGAACACAGATCAAGGGTATCAGCGGGTTGGTGATGGGATGGCCGAGTCCAGTTGGTAGGTAGCTGGACAAAAGCTTGCTTAGAGGAATGGAATGGAGGGGAGTGTATGGGAAGGGAGTCGGGGAATTGGAAGGGAGGTTATTTGCAATTGGAGAATTCAGTGTTGAGTCCCCGGGGTGTAGGCTACACAGGAGACAGATGAGATCTTGTTCTTCCAAATCATGGTTTGGTTCATTGTGGCAATGGAGGACGCCAAGGATGGCCATATTGGAAAGGGACTGGGAAAGAGAATTGAAATAGGAGTAATTTAGCTAGGATGACTACTACATTTTAAAAAAAAACTTTATTCATAAAATTGCAAAATGAAACACAGAATAAAGAATCACGACAGAATTCAACCTAATTCAACTAGACTTAATTATGCTGTTCCGAGCATACACAACTGTCCCAATAATCAAACTCCCAATAAAAACCAGTACAAATGCAACAAATACTTCCAGGTTGAAAATGAAGGTCAGAAACGAGAGAGAGTTTCCACACAGCTCCCAGATGAACTTCCTAGTTCAAAACTCGACTGAAAACTGCTCAGCTCAATTCAGCTCAACAAGTTCAGCTAAAATAGCTCACCACTCTCCGTTCATTATACTGGTCACTTATAAAGCATGACCACTTTGGCCTGAAGTCTCATCTGTTTCCATATAAACAAAAGGCCTCTAAAAGTCCTTTTCATCTCTGTACCAAACCAGACTGAGAGGGGCTTGGCCCCGTTTTATTGTCCCTGCGCAAAAAAACCAAGGATAGAGTCTCCTTGAGCCAAGGAACAGCTTTTTGACAAATAAGGGACTTGCTTTGTGACATGTCTCCCCCCACTAAAAAAAAAAGAACCATCAATGCTAAAAGATAGCTGTATTTTTAACCCTTCAAACCGAGTTAGTAGTCTCAAAACAGACATATACACTATGCTAACTGTAAACATTCAAACATGCACAAACCCTTTCAAATTCAGGCCGTGGTATACCCACCACCAAACACCTCCGTATTTCATTCGCGTCTCAATAACTCATCAGCTTTCACGCTTTCGCGACCTTCCACATGCACAATTGTCAGATTGAATGACCGCAACAACAAGCTCCATCTAAACAATCTGGCATTTTTGTCCTTAGTTTTTCCCACAAATGTATTATGATCAGTGTATACGATTGTCTCAGATGCATTGCTGGTAATATAAACACAGTTATGGTGTAATGCCAACACTAACTTTAAAGTCATTTTCTCCACCATTGAACATTTCTGTTGATGAACGTTCGACTTCCCAGAATAATATCCGATGGGTCTTTCTATTCCCCCATCATCCTCCTGCAGGAACACCGGACCAATACCCACATCACTGGCAACGATAGCCACCTTGATAGGCTTCGTGTAATCTAATGTAGCTCATACTGCGGGCAGTGTTAACACAGTCTTTAGGTTGTAAAATGCCTTTTGACAGTCCTGTTGATAAGTTGGAAATAGATATAGTGACCATATAGAAAATGGAGCTTAGAATGTTAACTAAAATGGCTGAAGCACATTGACTGTATTGCCCGGCATGCTGAGCGAAACAAATTGCTAACACAGCAACTTGTAAGAATCCCTGCACAAGCTGGGTAAACATGTCCAATCCCACAGATTTGAGAATGATGTAGTACATAGCAATAGGTCAAAGGGCAGCCATCAGAGGAGTACTGGTGCCTCACGGTCTATCTGTAACACAGTAATGAGGTTTGAATGTTTACATTTAAGAGCATCTCTGAGATTTGACTGTTAACTTGAAGAGCAAGAGAAGAATGATGGGGGCTAATGTCTGACTTTAAAGATAGTGTTAATATCTTAACCAGATGGCTGCTGGTGTCTGTGTGTTAGATTTAGAGCATTTTTTTGATGTGTAAGCTTACAATTAAGTATACTTTGATTAATATACTTTGCGATAGCTTAATGACACGGGACTCTGTATTGCGTCAGAAGTTATGTATAAATGTAACAACTTTCCCTATCACCGGTGAGAGAATCCACTCTTTACTACCCGCCGTGGTCTAAAGTGGCTTTTCTCCCAGGATTGTTTGTATATTCGTATACTGACAGTCTTGAATAAAAACAGTGCTGTTGAAATGTGTTAATCAAGTGGTGGTTCTCTGTTCTTGGACAGGCGTTCACAAGAAGCCAGGTAGCGTGGCTGAGCTACCACACTGTACCACTGAGAGTTCTTGCCCTTGACAATTTGGTGTGTGGAGACGCCGCACTGCTTAAAGTTTGGCACAAACTTTCGGTAAAATCCAGTCAATCCCATGAACCGTAGTACTGCATATTTATTTTTGTCGACGGTGTGAAACATTCCCCAACTACTTTCATTTTCGTATCTCATGGGGCCATTTGTCCATGTCCAATAACGTGACCCAGGGACGTGACTTGGGCTTTCTCAAATTCACTTTTATCTAAGTTTACCACCAAGCCTGCCTTCTGAGGTTGATCGCACAAGTCTGATAAATGCTCTAAATGTTCCTTCCATGAGTGACTAAAAATCATCAGGTCATCAGCGTAGACCACACAGTTGGGTAATCAGGCAATGACCTTATTATCAGTCTCTGAAATGTGGCTGGATCGTTTTTCATACAAAATGCCACAATTTCAACTGTCCATTTGGCGTTATGAATGCCGAAATTGCCTTTGCTTTTTCTGACAGAGGTCCGTACCAGTAGCCTCTGAGCAAATCCAACTTAGAAATGTAAGTAGCTTCTCCCACTTTTTCGACACCGTTCTCCAAACATGGAATTGGATCTGCATCAGTCTTTGTAACGGCATTGACTTTGTGATAGTCCACACATGACCGTTGGGTGCCATCTGGCTTTGGTACCATGACTATATGTGAACTCCAGTCACTGTAACTCACTTCGATTATGACATATTGGAGTGTGCGCTCTATCTCCTTCTGAACCTGTGCCAATTTTGGAGAGTCATGCCCATAAGGATGTTGCTTAATCAGAACAGCATCTCCTGTGTCTACATCATGCACAATTATGTTCGTACTTCCCAGTTTATTGCAGCATATCTCTCCACAAGATAATAAAAACTCTTTCAGGTCACTTTTCTTTTCTTGTGTAAGGTAACTCAATAATTTATCCCAATTTTTGACAACTTTCTCATTCTCCAATTTGATTTGAGGAATGTCCAATTCAGAATCCTCTGAACTTGGTTCTTCCTTCTGTGCTGTAATCATTAACACCTTCTCCTCTTGCTTTCCTTCCCTGTCAAAATACCTTTTGAGGGTATTCACATGACACACTCCGTGAGATCTCATCCTGTCTGGAGTCCGTATCAAATAGTTCACCTCATTCAATTTCTTCCCAATTTGATAAGGTACGCCAAAACTTGCTTTTCAAGGTCCAACTGTTACTGAAAGTAACACCAATACTTTACTCCCAATTGCAAAATTGCCAATTTATGATTTCTGATCCACTTCCTTTTTCATTGTATGCTGCAATACTTTTAAATGCTGTCTACCCAACTCTCCAGCCCTATTTAATCGTTCCCTAAAATTTGACACATCATCCAAATGGATGGTCTTTTAATTCTGACCTATTAATTCCTCCTTAACCAATGTTAATGGTCCTTTTACTTTATGCCCACAAATAAATTTAAATAGACTGAATTTGGTCGATTCATCCTGTGCATCTGTGATCACAAATAGTTCAAAAGGAATTTCCTTATCACAATCATCTGGATAATCCTGACCATAAAACCTCAACATGGTCGTCAGTGTTTGATGCCATCTCTCTCATGCTCCCTGTGATCCCAAATAGTACGCAGTAAATTTGAATTGCTTTATTCCCAAGTTATCCATCATCTCCTTGAATAGTTCGAATGTGAGGTTTGATCTGTCTGGATCTCTATTGGTAGTCCGTACCTAGTAAAAAAACAAGCATTTTTCTACAACTCTTTTAGCTGTGATGCTGCATAATGGGTCTGTCCCTGGAAATCTAGTCGACACATTCATTATTGTTAATAAATACTTATTTCCACTTTTTGTTTGAGGTAGGGGCCTACACAGTCTATCAAGACTCTTGCGAAAGGTTCCTCAAATGTTGGAATAGGTATTAAAGTTGCAGGTTTATTACTGTCTGTGTGACATGTTTGAGACATCTGGCAAAATTCAACTACATCTTTGTGTAGTCCAGGCCAGTGAAAGTATCTTTGTATTCCAGCCTGTAATGTCCTAAACCCGAAATGATCTCCAAGTGGTAGGTCATGTGCCACTCGCAGCGCCTCCTTTCTATACCCAACAGGAAAAACAATTTGAAGAATTTCTGTCCACGCCTGATCTGCCACAATGTGCGCTGATCTCCATGTGCACATTAAGACATTATTTAAGTTATAACACACAGGAATGCATTCATTCTCTTTCTTGCTAAATGTCTTTTGATATAACTTTTGTAACTCCTCATCTTTTTGCTGCCATTCAATCACCTTAGCAGAGCTAAAATACTTTCATGTTTTCATACTTGCTCCTTCTGTTCCACTTACCTGGTCAAAAAGAAACTTTCGGATAACTCTATGCCAGCTTCCTTATCTCTGCCTTTATCCTGCTTCACCCAGTGCATCTGTGATCTGCTGATGACGTAATCAGGTAAAATTCCTGGATAAACATTCTCCAGGTCTTCAGTTGCCTGCATCTTCACTGACTTTTCAACTAGAGTAGGCAGCACGCCTACCAGTGAATCAGCTATATTATTTGCAAGGACAATTTTTATTCCTGGAGCTGAGAGTTAGGGGTCCAGTACTCCGACCACACATTCTCCGCTCTTCTCTGGACTTCGTCGCCTCACTTTACATAACTGAGCACTTTTTGCCTCACTGTGAATTCCTGTTCCCAGCACATTTTCTGGCAATAGTCTCTCAAGAGTTCATAAAGCCTCACCCCTCAGCATTACAGACTGAAAATATTCTGTGTCAATTAATGTTGGAACCTCCTTACCAATTACCCTTCCATGTAGATTTTTTTTAACGCAGATTTAGCATGTCCACTGATCATCTTGTACACTCTGAGGCAGTTGCCTAACTCCCCCTATGCTTTTTGTTACTAGTTCAACGAAACTTCCAGGCTTGTCTTGTTATCCTACAGCTGGATTTCTCCCAGCTCACCAACACTGTGAATTTGTGTGGCCCACTTTATTACAATGAAAACACCATAGCATTTAAACTTCTTTGTCCCCCTCAAGGTTTTCTTTATTACCGTGGTAAATTATCCTTACATTCTACACTGTGATCTACATTTCCCTTTGCACATGAGGATATCTCTTTGCTCCAATTTCTGTCCCTCAGAGACCAGAACTGGTTCTGGAAAGCAAATCAAGTTTATGGACCAGTTCATAATCATCAGCCATTTCAGCAGCAAACCTTGTTTGCACTCTCTGCTCTTCCACCTGAGTTTGCACTACTTCAGGAAGTGAATTTTTGAATTCCTCCAAATACTAACTCTCTAAGGGCATTAAAGCTTTGCCTGAATTTTAAAGCTCTTATCCAACAATCGAAATTAGTCTGTTTGATCCTGAGACACTCAGTGTAGGTTTGACCAGGATCCTCAATAGATTCCTGAAAGGTCGCCTATGTTGACTTAATGTTTTTTTTAATCTCTTCCGACTCCCTAGATACCTCCTCTGATAGGGATGTGAATACCTCACCAGTCCTACCTACAAGTTTCGTTTGGATCAACAAAACCCACATTGCCTCTGGTCACTGCATTTTTGAGCCAACTTTTCAAATGAGACGAAATGGTCATCACATTCATCTCATCAAGTTGAAGCAATGGTTGAACATACTCAAACAAATTCTCACTAGGCTTTTGGCTACATGGGGTTGCTCACCCGCACTCTCTGCCTTACTAAGCCCACCCTCAGTCGTTATCTCCAGTGCTTAACACTTACTTCCCTTTTTAAGTGTCAGTTTTTGCTTTTCAAAAGCTCCCTCTTTCTCTCTCGCCTGCTGCTTTCTCTTTTGCCATTCTTTTTTTTTTACTTTCTGTTCTGCTGCTCTCTTTTTTCCCCCTTCTTCTGCATTTTATTGAAAGTCAAATGTTTCATTTTGGCTGCCCTTTCCTTACGTCTCGCCGCTAACTCAAGATGTTTCATTTGCAACTGAATTCTTCCCATCTCTATAGATTCTGATGGTTTCTCCAGCAAGTTTAATTGACGAGCTACTGCTGTAATTACCTCTCCTTTCCTCACAGAAGCAGTCAGTTCCAATTGCAAATTGGTCTTATTCACTTTTCGTAAAATATCCAAAGTCACTGCATGCACACCGAGGAAACGATTGGCGATTGAAATAGCCATTACTATTCGAAGCTTTGTCAACCCAGTCAAACGAATACCCGAACTAAAGACATTAGCACCTCCCACTCGCTGTTGAAAATCCAGCAATGAGCCCCCAGTCTGTTATGGACGAGATTAGACCACTCAAAACATTCTTAAGCAAGCAGCACAGATCATAACTTTGCAGTTTGATTTGGTAATTGCCCAATGAAAATTACCCGGAGTAATTTAGCTAGGGTGACTACGAGATATTAAATCAGAGAAAAACATTATTCACAAAATGATACAATGAAACACAATGAACAGAATAAAGAACCCCTACAGAATTCAACTTATCCACCTAGACTTAATCCTGGCACCGTTTTATTGACCCTCTGAAAATCATCAAGGACAGAGTCTACTTGAGCTAATGAAAAGCTTTTAGCAAAAAAGAAGGATTGGTTTGTGACAGAGAAGACAGGCTAGTGTTCTGTATGGAGGTCAGAAGCTGGTGGGAATGGCTAATACTATCAGAGTGTGGCTGATGACAGATTTGTGAACAACATGACGTTCAATGCAGGGTCACACAACAACTGTACATCCAGACGGTGAGAGTTCATTTAGAACTTGGAGCTCTTTCTCTCTCAACCAACATGGGGGCTCCATAGAGCTCTGTAAATTATCATAGAGTCATAGAATCATATAGCACGGAGACAGGCCATTAGCACAAACTCGTTTATGCTGATCAAAATGTCCATCCATGCTAACCCCATTTCCCTGCGCTTGGTCCATATCCTTCTAAACATTTTCTATCTATATATTTGTCCAAATGTGAAGACTCATATCATGGAAAACATGGTATATCTAATGCTATCCGTGTTTTGTTTTGGAAATAATGAGTGTTGATTGATAACATTCCAGTGTTAATGCAATCACGTTTTTATTCTTTTTGTAGCGTTACAGATTAAACACTTATTTCCTTCACACTCTCCTCATGGTACCATCACTGCAGGGAATTGTCTGGTGAAACGCCATTACACTGTCTCTCTGTAGCAAGGAGATCATTGATTATAAATGAACGAAAATACTGTGTCAAGTATACTCCACAACTGCAGGACGGTGTCTTCACTCTTATACTTCAATAATTTTGTAATGAACGATACTACTCATTATTGTGCTGATTACTTGCTGAGTCATAGAGTCATAGAGATGGACAACATGGAAACAGATCCTTCGGACCGACCCGTCCGTGCCGAGCAGATATCCCAATCCAATCTTGTCCCACCTGCCAGTACCCCACTGCTCTGTAGGGATTCTGTTAGTGCCTCATGATCAAGGACATCCAGCTCCTTTTCACCAAGAGCACTTCCCATCATCTCGCCTTCTCATAAGTACAAAATGAGAAGGATTGCAGTTTTGGCCAATCATTTATTTGCCTTATGAAGCAAAGTCACACCAACAACAACATCACTGTTGCCATTGGAGTTGATTGGAGATACTGAGGAGGCGATGATCCAGCTGTATTATCTCTGAGTATGAATCCAGGGAATCAGGTAATGACCCAGACACCGGATCTGAATCCCACAACGGCAAATGTTGGAAATTGAATTCAATAAAATATCAGCAATTAAGAATCAAATGAAACAATGAAACCATCGTCGATTGTCGTACCTGGCACCCTCATGCCCTTCAGGAAAGGAAATTTACCATGTTCAGCTGGTCGGGCTTACATGTAACTCCAGACCCACAGCAATGTGGTTAACTCTCAGTTGCTGTTTGAAATGGCCAAGCCAGCCACTCAGTTATATCAGTCACTTCAAAACCTCAAAGAAATGAAACCGCATGGACCTCAGCACTGACTACATACAGCCCACGGACTGCAGTGGGTCAGGAAGGCAGCTCACCACCACCTTCTCAAGGACAATGGGGAAAGGGAATTAAATACTGGGCCAGCATCCCATTAATGAATAAAGGAAGATGATCACACGCAGGGGAGAGAGAAAAACAGACATAAAATCTTTAAACAGGAACTTTGACATATACCTTACATGGTCATGATTATCAGTAATATGGGAACAGGAGAAACATAAGTAAGGTTTAATTTCATTTTTTATTTCCATCCCAGCTGATCATCAACAATCTCTTTGCTTCTTTTTCTCTCTATCTCTCTTTCTCTATCTATTCAACTCAGTCGTTCTCCCTTTCATAACAGATGTCGGTGTCACCAACATTGATCACGCTATTTCCCAACTGTGTTCAGTTCTGATGTATGGTCATTAGAATTGAATTGCCAATTCTATTTTTCTCTCGACCCGAGGAGGCTGCCAAATCTGCTCAGTTTGTCTGGCACTTTCTCGTTCTTTATTGTTTCTGATCTGTTGCATCACTCTTTGAGTTATTTAACCTTTAATTTTGTTATTACTTGGAATGTCTGCATCACTGACGGGCAGCATTTTTTGACCTAACCAAATGTCATTTACTGTGAGGTCATTCTTTCAGGCAGTACAGAACCAAGCACATTTCTATGGGTCTCACATCAATCTTAAGCCAGACCAGATAATAACACAAGATCTATTCATCAAAGGACATCAGTGAAATAGATAAACGTATGGACAAAATGCTGGAAATGTTATGGTTGTTATTTCCAATTCCTGTCTTTTGTATTTACTTTCTGACATCGTCTGTGGTAGGATGTGGGATATCATCTTTCTGTGTAATAGTCTGTGCATCTGAATTACATTTCTTCCGACATTACTGCACTGAGAGAGTGTTTCTGTCATGAAGTTATTTTAGAGACAAGAACAAAGTTGCGATCAAAATATTTGCAACTGAAAGAGTGCTTAGAGGAAAGGTGTAACCATAATGTCTGAATTTTACCAAAGCATAGATAATGGTTTATTAAGCGTCAGCATTGAAGCCAAGATCGTGGCTGGGCATATAATCGAGCTGGTAGTGGATAGGTTTTGTGATGGACAGAATACCGAGACACAAATGAATTTTATTTATTTTAATTCGGTATGGTGAACAGTCTCGTTCTCAGATGTTTGTTAGGGCTGGGTGTGGGCGGTTCTGACATTTGTGGGTAATCAATGGAATTTGCATTTTAAACTAAAGACAATAGTTTCCGTCTTTGTCAAATATAGATAACAGAAATAGCAAAGAAGTTCGCCATGGTTGAAGGGATTAATAAATGGATAGAGATGAAGAAACTTACCAGGAACACCAACAATAGCGAGGATAGGGTAGTAACCCACTTGGATAATCATCAATGCACCCCATATCCGATATGGTAATGTTGACCAAGACTGGTAAAAATAGTAAAGACCCCAGGATAAACTCCTGTCCATTGTTGCAGCATTCCAGTCTAATGTTCTCAGATTCTGATCCATTAATGGATCATTCCAAACTATTCTCAGATGTTTAAATCTCCTTTTTCTGTCTCTGCAGCTGCTGATCCCTTTGAGCGTTGGAGTTGATGCATCTGTTGCTACAATGGCATAAACCATTGCAAGAGGCCCCTTACTAATAGGAGACGGAAACATCCAGTGACACAACTCTGATCCATGGAGACTGGCATCAATCACAGTCACTGAACAAACAGCTCCATTTAACCCCTTTCAGTATGGTCCCTTCAGTTCACAAAAACTACTGGACAGGATTGAATGTTGGCACCTTTGGCTATTGATCACATTTCCCATCACCCATTGCTCTCGTGAAGTTAGTAGTGAGGGAGAATGATGCATGTTTTCTTATCGCAGGCTAGATGATTCTGATGCGTTGTCCGTTTGCAATACTGTAACTGGCTGAACCTCCCACCATCACCACCCTCAAAAACCACAATCTACATGCTGTTACCGTGCAGATCTCTCCTCGACTGGAACAGGTACCAGCCAATATACTTACAGTGGATATATTTGCACTCCAATACATAGGAAATGTGAATTTGCCTGGGTATTCCTTTAATTGATCTAATAAGGCAATTTTGTATCTTCAACTCTCAATGTGCTTTAGCATTTTTTAAAATATAAACTCACAACCACCTTAACACACTTTATTAAGCACAAGTTTCTTCACTTTCTCCTCATGGTAGCATCATGCCAGGATTTAGTCTGATGAAACCCCGTTGGACTGAATCCTTGATAAGATCATTATTTATAAAGCTGATTCAGCCTGTACACAATACACCTCACAGTCTCTCAACAAAACACTATTACTGGGAAAGATACATTTACTCTGATGCTTTAATCATTTGGCATGAAGAGCCACATATCATTTACTTCCTGCTACGTAAAAAATCTGTTTGTGACATATGACCAAACATATCCAGGTCTGTTTCAACAACAGCATTTCCCAATCTCTCACTATTTAATGAACATAAATGTGAATTATGATATTTGTTGTTCATATCTAAAATATTTTATATCTTGTGAAGGGCTATTGCCCAACCATTGATCCTTCTGATAACCCAAAGACTTCACTCCAGATAATTATCCTACTCTCTTCATTCTCTCGATTATCCAACTTTTACTACATTCGGTGTATTCCAGCCCTACTTATCCATGGACTCTAACATTCCCCACTCACCCCATTCAAACATGTCAAACTCTGCTGAAAATTTAAATACTTCATTCCCACTGGTTCTCAATTGTCGATATCACAACGGACAACCTCCACAAAATCCAGCAGGTTTATCAAAAATCAAGATCATTTCCCCTTCCTGATTCTAGATTGACTCTACTGAATCATGTCATTATTTTCCAAGTGTCTAGTTGTCACATTCCTCACAAAAGGTTTCAAAGTTTTCTCACAGCTTACACTGCTTATAGTCCAACAGGTTTAATTGGAAGAACACTAGCTTTCGGAGCGACGCTCCTTCATCAGGTGATAGTGGAGGACTCGATCGTAACACAGAATTTATAGCAAATGTTCACAGTGTGATGTAACTGAAATCATACATTGAAAAACTGATATTCTGTTAAGCCGTTCATCTGTTAGAATACAGTGATAATTTCACTTCTTTCATGTGTAAATCACAAAACTTTTTTTTTAAAGCTGCCTTCTCAGGTTAGCTGTTAACAATGGTGATAGCTAGACAATATGTTGTTACAGGGTTACATTGTACATTGTTCAAAAACTGCATGCATTCATGTAGAACTCTGAGCTGAAAAACTGCACGACTTTATGAAAAACTCCGTTATCTCACTTTTTACATGAGAATCAAAAGGCATAGAGAGAGAACACAGGAGGCTTACACCTTCAACATATTGTCTAGCTATCACCATTGTTAACAGCTAACCCAAGTATACAACTTAAAAAAAAGTATTGTGATATACACATGAACGAAGTGAAACTATCAGTGTATTCTGACAGATGAAAGGCTAAACAGATAATCAATTTTTAATGTATAATTTCAGTTACATCACACTGTAAATTTTTGCAATAAATTCTGTGTTATGATTGAGACCTCCACTATCACCTGATGAAGGAGAGTCCCTCCGAAAGCTAGCGTGCTTCCAATTAAACCTGGTGGACTATAACTTGGTGTTGTGTGATTTTTAACTCGGTGTATAATAGCTGCTTTCCAGTCTGGAGGATCCTTTCCAGAATCTGACCAGCTTTGAAGAACAATCTGTAAATTCTTTCACTCGCTCTCCTGCCACCTCCTCAATAGTCAGATATGTAGCTCATCAGATGCAGCATAATACCAACCTTAAATCCAATAAGATTTTGAAAGACATACCTTTTATTCATTCTAATTACCTACTGTTCCTCATTTTCACCAATCACTCTGTACCCTTGTATTTCTGGAAGTTTCTTTCTGTATCATCCTCAGCGAGATGGACACAATATAATGTTTTCAGTGGAGAGGTGGGTTCTGTCAGCCAGTGAATATATCGGACGACTGCATCCAGTGATGATGGATATGTTAATCACGCCTGCCTGGAAAGTTCCAGAGCTAATCCAGTTGAATTCATGTTGAGCATCTGCACAGTCCTGTCTGTGGTGTGAGGCTACACAGTATACTGAAGGAGGGGACACAGCTCAGTGACCATCTCAATTTTGAAACAAACTGGTTTCATACCTGACTCCTGGTCCAACTTAGACAAATGTCCCGGGAAATCCCAGGAAAGATATTGCACTGTCCTGCACTACCCGATTGATGGAGATTCCCTTCTGTGGAGCCCCATCTCCATTAGTTTAACATGGACCCAGACACTTTGTAAATGCAGTGTATAGAGGTGGGGTCACCAGACCCAGCAGCTGACAATACAAACCCAAGATAAGCATCCACAGAAACTCCACTGATTTTCCAATGAATGGAATGGGTCAATTCCCCACACGGAACGTGCGCGCGCTCAGTGTTGAAAACTATTTCCACTCCTGAGTTTCTCTTCCTGGCTGAGAAAGCCGTTGCATCTCTTCACACTCCCACACTAACAGTTTCTCTCTACAAAGAAGCAGTTGACAATGTAACATTACCTTTCTCTATATCTCAGCAACTATAAGGGCAGCACCAGTATGGCTAATGGATTTGATCATCACACTCAGAGAAGAGAGGTACAGGGAACCTAACTCACTTTTAACAGGGACAAATCTAAATGGATGCGATATTCAGGAATATCGGAAAATGGGGAAATGTGAGAATAACTTTCCATTTTGTTTTCCTTTCAGTCCATCATCAGAAATCCCTTTGCTCACTTGTCATTTCCTTTCCTCTCTTTTTCTGGCCATTTCTCCATCTATTCAATTTAAACCTGTCCCCCACCTCTCTCTCCAACCCAACCCTCCATGATACCAGGATAAATAATAATATTTCCCAGTTTGCTTTCTGTTGTGAAGCAGTGTCACTGGACTCAAACTGTTACCCGCATTTTTCCTGACAGAGGCTGCCATACCTGCGAGATTCTCCAACACTTTCAGACGCTGGAAAATTTTATTTTCGATCTCTAGCACCCAGCGTTCCTTAGTTTATTTCACCTTTAATGCTGTTGTTTCTCGGGATGCCAGCATCACGGGCAAAGGCAGCATTTGTTGTCAATCACGTATTGTCCTTGACTACGCGGCCATTTGTCAAGACAAAATGGAGCCAACAATTTTGTTGGGAGTCTGAAGTCACACTGAGCTCAGACTGGGTAATAATATTAAGTTTTTTGAGCAAAAACTATCAGTGAAATAATAAAAATAAATCTTTACGGTTTCTGGTTGCCATGAGTGCAATTCGGTTTCATTCCAATTTTTGTCATTCGAATTTAAGCTCTGTCATCGGCTGTGGTAGGATTTTAAATACAGCCTTGGAGTCACAGCCCCTGCCTCTGAATTACCCGTCTAGTTACATGATCACTCTGATACAGAGTACTTATTGCCTAATCGGTATTCCCAAATTCCTGCGAGAGACAGATGGCGGGAAAATCCATTTTTCTTCCCTTTTCTTCGCTTTCTATATTCATACAGTCATATCGCATGCAAACACATTCTTTGATCCAACTTGTCCATGCCGGCCAGGTTTTCCTAAATTACACTATGTCCATCTGCTTGCATTTGGCTCATTTGCCTCTAAACAGTCCCCATTCACGTGTTTGTCCAAATGTCTTTTAAATGTTGGAGCTGCCAGTCTTCCTCTGGCAGCTCATTCCATCACCATGTCACTCTCTGTGTAAAAAGAAAGTTTCCTCTTCCTCCCTTTTAAATCTTCCCTCTTCCACCATAAACCTATGGCTCTATGATTTAATTTTCCTAGCCTGTGGAAAAGACCTTGGCTTTTCACCCTGCCCAAGCCGCCCCTGATTTTGCAAATTTCTATAATGTCACCCCTCAACCTCCTACACTCCATCTGATACTAACTTCAAGAACAAGCACTTAAAGATCAGCCCTCCAAATTTGAAACAATGTTAAAAGTGACGGGTAAACAACACTCAGCCCAAGCTTCATACTGTTATTTGTTTTCTTCTTTATGTTACAATAACGAGCCAGCATGAAAATCTAACTATTGCCAATAAGCCGTCAAGCACCTGAATGTCTTTGTCTGATGGCGGTGATCTCTACAGTGAAAGTGTATCTCTGGCCAGATCTGTATAATACCACTTATTCAACATTCTCCCTCCTGGCCTCCCTATGACCTTATGTGGTTGTTTCTTCTTTATGTTGCACTCAATAGAGAGAATCCCTTTCCCCCAGTCACATCTTAATTTAAACTCATTTTATGTCATCTTCTCATTCACCACTGCTAACAGCCTGTTTACCTTTTGCCACACCCTCTTTTTCCTGTCACCTACCCTTCACCTCTGGCAAGGGACTAAAATACCCAGTGTCCAATCCTTTTCAGTTCTGAAGAAGTGTCACACTGGACTTGAAACGCTAACTCTGTTTCTCTGTCTCTGCAGATGCTACCAGACCTGCTGAGTTTCTCCAGAAATGAATAGGCACAGCACAAATTTTCAATTAAACAAATAACTATGAATACTTGAAATAAAAATTCACAAATTGCTGTAGAAACTGGGAGCTTTGCCGAAGGGTCACTGGACCCAAAAGATGAACTCAGCTTTCACTCCACAAGATGCAGAGATACCTGCTTAGTGTATTCAGCAATTTCTGCTTTTGAACATTTTCCAAAGACGTATGTCGAATCTGCTCAAAAGCCCTGTCCAGCACAGAGCGCTGTACATTGAGAAGTGAACTAAAACAAAGTGCACAGTTTCAGTGGCTCTGAAACGACATAAGGCTGGCATCACTGGCACGACAGAGGTCTTAATCATGGTCAGGGAGAAAAACACTCGAAAAGCATTCCAATTCAAACACAGAAGATATGATGATGGGAAAGAAAATGATTCATATTAATAGTTTGCACGTCAGAAACCAGGTTACGTCACTGAGTACAGGTCTGATGGGTGAATGGGTCTCGGTGTGAACTGGGGGAAAGTTTGTCGAATTGATTTGCAGATATTGCAGCTCACACTGGGTTATCATGTGATGCTGTAGATCACAGCAGTAGCGGCAGCAGCATTGCGTTCAATCACAATCCATAACTTTTCTTCCAGGATAATCCATCACTGTACCATTATCATCAAGCCGAGTGATGGTTCAGTGACGAGTTTGGGTGAACATACCAGAGTCAGAACCATGTGTATCTAAACCTGATGACAACCCATTAAAGCTACCGCACTTGACTGGTTACATTCCAAACAGCAGAACTACCATCTGGTGGAGAAGGGGAAATGATCCCAAGACAAACAGATAAGATCTAAACTGTGCAGTCAAGCCACATCCAGTCATCATTGTTGATGGATTAATAAACAACTTACAGGAGAAGATAACTCCACAAATATCCCCAGCCCCGTACATCGGTGTAAAAGACAAGGATGTAGTATCTGCACCATCCTCAGCCAGAAGTGTTGAGTCGATAATCCACCTCACCCTCCTCATGATGCCCACAGAATCACAGATGCCAGGCTTCAACAAATTCGATTCGCTGCACGTGACATGAAGAAAAAGCTGAACACAGTAAATATGATAACGGCAATGGACCCGGACACAATTCCTGCAATAGGACTGAAGACTTGTGCTGCACAACAAGCCGTGTCCCTGAGGAAGCTGTTTCAGTCCAGCTCCAACTCTGAAATCTGCCTGGCCACGAGGGAAGTTCCTCAACTATATCCAGTCCCATAACAAGGGAATGATTACAGTCTGACCATTTACCATGCCTTCAGTCCCGTCGCGATTATCATATTGGTGGGAGTTATTTTTGACAGAGCTGTCATACAGCACAGAAATAATGTGCTCAGTTTAGTGAGTTTTCTAAATTTCACTATGATCACTCTCATTCTTTGAAAGTCTAAAGAACGCAGGCCGAGTTTCCACATCAGGCAATCTCACCATCTGAGGGACTAATCTGGAGAATGTCCATTGCACACCCTCCGTGGTCAGTGTATCCTTTCTCAGATTGGGTCACCAGCACTGGTGAGGTCAATGTACAGTTTCATTAGCAAGCTGTGATACTGCTTCAACATGACCTTCAGACTATGTTATGATTCTCTTAAATGAAGGCGAACCTTACTTTAACTTTCCACTTCGATATATACCTCCAATTACCATTCACATTACTTTATTTATGGATTCACTGCATGAGGTCTTATAAAAAAAGCCTTCTGAAAATCGAAATATGTCATTTCTATGTTGCAATAAACAAGTTCAAATCATTCTGAAGTTTGTCAAGGATGAAGACTCTGTCAGAATCTGTCAGAGCATATTGATTCTCTCCAATGTTGCTGTTAATTTCTAAATGTCCAATATCACATCCTACATAATAGATTCCATCGGTTTCATTACAGATGTCAAGTTAATTGGTCTGCAGTTCTCCACACTATCTCTTCTTCCCTTTGCAGATGCTTAATCCCTTCCATTCATCTCCAACGCTTGGAACACATTTACTAACTTCTAGCCTCTGCAGAATGTACAGGAAAAAACAGTGATCGACAGCACAATTAATGCGTCTACTGCTGATTTATTTCTAATATTTTGATACGAAGTACAACTGGCTCATCAGACTTAGCAATGCTCAATCCAGCTACAATACTACTATGCTAGCCTTCAACTACTACCTTGTTATTGACATGAATTGACTTTATGTCTTTAGTTCCACAAATTCAATGTGATCACTTATTATTTCTCAGCGATTTTCTGGATCTTCTTCCGTGATGACAGATGCAAAGTAACTGCTTACTTTCTTGGTCATTTTCCTGTTCTCCACAATCTCCTCTCGTCTCCCGATTACAAAATTCCACATTTGACCATACTTTATTTTGTTTTCTTTGCAATACAGATTGTAGATTTATGTTGTCTTTGTGTTCTTCTTTCACAGAATCATTAAAAACCCACAGTGTGGAAAAGGCCCTTGGGCCCAACAGGTCCACCCTGCCCCTCCGAAGAGTAACCACCCAGATTCATTTCCATCCAATTCTACATTTTGCGACTGATGCACCTAATCTACACATTCCTGAACACTTCGGGCAAATAAGCATGGCCAATTCACCTAACCTGTAAATCTTTGGACTGTGGGAGGAAACCAGAGTACCAGGAGGAAACCCACACAGGCACAGGGAGAATATACAAACTCCACACAAACAAATTTCTGAGAATTCTCCGGTTGCCACAATGTCTAAAATTCTTCTGAACTCACTTCCTATGATTAATATAATCTTTAATTTATTATGTTAGCCTCCATTAAGTCACTTGCCCTTTCTTTGGTGATTCTACCTCAAAGAAGTAGACATATTTTTCAGACATTGCAGGATTTCTGTAGATCTCCCGGTCCTGATCACGTGTATCCAGGAACACAGCAAGAGGGGAGAGAAGATATTGCAGGGGCCCTGGCTGATCCTTTTGCATCATCGCTGCCCATGGGGGAGGTCCCGGAAGACTTAAGGGTAGTGAACGTTTTGACCGTGTTCAAGGAGGGCTGCGAAGAAGAACCTGTAAACTATAGACCAGTTAGCTTAATAACTGTGACATGTAATTTCCTTGAGAAGATTTTGAGAGATAAGATATGCATGCATTTGAAAAGACACGGTTTCATAAGGAGCAGTCAGCACTGCTTTGTGCATAGGATATCATGGCTCACAATTCTTTAGCGTTATTTTGAAGAAGTGACATGGAATGTTGATGAGGGTAGATGGTAGTCGTATTCTATCTAGATTTCAGAAAGCTTTTGATAAGATTCAACATGATAGGCTGCTCTGAAAGGTTCGATGGCGTGGAATCCAGGGGGATCTGGCAAATTGGACACTCAATGGGCTTGATGGTAGAAAGCAGAGGCTAATACTGGAAGGATGCTTGTTGGACTTGAGGCCTGTGATTAGTAGAGTGTCTCAGGTGTCGGTGATAGACCTATTACTGTTTGTTATCCATATCAATGATTTGGATGAGAATATGCAAAGCATGATTCGTAATTAGGCTGATGACAATAAAATGGGCAATACTGTGAACAGTGAGAAAGGTTATCAGAAATTGCAGCAGGACATTGATCAGCTGGGGAAGTGGGACGAGAAATGGCAAATGGAGATTAATATATGTGGTGTGTTGCATTTTGGAAAGTCAAATCCAGGTTGGCGCTTCGTGGTGAATGTTAGACTCTGAAGGAATACAGAAGAACAGAGGGACAATGGAGCTCAGGTCCTTGGTTCTCTGAAAGTAGTTGCACGTAGATACAGCAGTGAAAAAGGCTTTTGGCACACTGGCCTTCATCAGTCAGGGCATTGAGTATACACGTTGGCGAGTTATATTGCAGTTGTACAGGACGCTGGTGAGGCATGCACTTGGAGTATTGTGTTCGGTTTTGTTCACTTTGCCGTAGGAAGGATGCGATTAAACTGGAAAGAGGACTGAAGAAATTTACAAGGATGTTGCCAGTCCTGGATGGTCTGAGTTGTAGGGAGAGTTTGGACTGGCCAGAATATTTTCCATTGAGTATAAGAAACTGAGGGGAAATCGTATAGAAAAGTATAAAATAATGGGATGCATGGATAAGGTGAATGCACTCATTCTTTTTGCCAGTTTTGGGAATCGAGGTCTAAAGGACATCAGGTTAGAGGTGAAAGAATAAAAAGGATCCTGAGCGCCAACTTTTTTTAGGCAGAGGTTGGTACACATACGGAATTAGCAGACAACGGTTTTGTTGAGGCAAGCACATTAACAACGTTCAAAAGGCTTTTAGGCAAATATGTGGATAGGAAAGATTTAGAAGAATAAGGGCAAGGACAGGGAAATGGAATGAGCAGGATGGACGTTTTGGTCGGCACGGACCACTTTGGTCCAAAGGGCCTGTGTCCAAGCAGCAGGGCTCCATGGTTCTATGACTCTAACAACCATTGCATGTCCATCACTTCATGCTCAAACATTAAATATTGCAGGCGCTGTACAAAATATAACATATTAACGTCTCTATTCCTCAGAGCAAGATTACTAATGAGTCCTTCTGACCACACAACACTAAATCCGAAATAACCTGCTCTCCTGTTTGAGTTATAACATACTCTTCAACCAACCTGTTATACGCTTATAGAATTTATTTTTCACAAAATTAGCAGTCGCTTAGTTAACGCAGTTTAGATGCAATTTAAGATCATGCAATAATACTGCAGCACCCACAGTATTTGCATCTCTAATTTCCAGAGTATACAATGCACAGAATTTACAAGAGAGCATTGGTTTAGATACAATGCTTGCTTCTCCTTCCTATTTGTAAGATCCACCCAAACTGATTCTGTGTAATCTGAAGGATATGGTCAGTGGCGTTATTAGTGATACACTTGGACAAGATATTCGGTGAGGGTCACCTCGACACTGACATGATCTGAAGAAATGACCAATATCACAGGACAAGTATCAATATCCTGTCAACTCTGTCAGGTTAACTGTTAGCCTACTCTCTCTGTTCCCTTACACTCACTACCTGTTATAGCACCTACCCCCTTACAAGGCTTACATTCTATCTCCAAATCAGGCTCACGCACTACCACTCTCACTATTGAATTCAGCACCTTTCCCACCCCACCCCCAACCCACGCGCTCTCTCTCCCTCCACTATACTCCCAACACTAATAACACTGCATGGATATAACACTGTGGACTGACTCCCGCCGGACACCTCACCATTTCCCCTCCCCCTCCACATACACCAGCTCTAAGAGCAGGGCCACACACCCTCGCCATCACTCCTCCCCGCCATTCTCCCATTCCAGGAGATATGGACTGTAATAGGAGAGAAAGGACCAAGCCAGATGGTGGAGCACCCGATATCTGACCCATCCTCCAGCCTACCCCACCTCCCCCCTCCCTGGCATGTGGGGAGGACCCTGGTACGAGCCAGAGTGGACCGGGAGTGACGTATGGAGATTCCGTGACATCCATGTCCCTCCAACTGAGTAAAAAACAATGTTCAGTGAAGGGCAATTCGCATTTTAACCACTCCGTCTGTTCTCAAATTTTCTCCCTCCCCAAAACAACAAATATCTCTCTGCAATGAGATACAGACACAAAAATATTCAGAGACATATGTAAACACACTAATATACTAACACTCACGGTACTTATACAGAGATAGAACCGCACACAAGTAGTGGCATACGGGAACATAGACATAGAACATAGAAAATAGAAAAATACAGCGCAGTACAGGCCCTTCGGCCCTCGATGTTGCGCCGACCAAAGCCTACCTAACCTAAACTAGCCCAATAACCTCCATATGCTTATCCAATGCCTACTTAAATGACCATAAAGAGGGAGAGTCCACCACTGCTACTGGCAGGGCACTCACAACCCGCTGAGTAAAGAATGTACCCCTGACATCTGTCCTATACCTACCTCCCCTTAATTTAAAGCTGTGTCCCCTAGTAACAGCTGACTCCATTATCGGAAGGTTCACACTGTCAACCCTATCTAAACACCTAATCATCTTGTACAACTCTATCAAATCTCCCCTAAACCTTCTTTTCTCCAATGAGAACAGCCCCAAGTGCCTCAGCCTTTGCTCATACGATCTTCCTACCATGCCAGGCAACATCCTGGTAAACCTCCTCTGCACTCGTTCCAATGCCTCCACGTCCTTCCTATAGTATGGCGACCAAAACTGCACGCAATACTCCAGATGAGGCCGCACCAGAGTCTTATACAACTGCAACATGACCTCAGGACTCCGGAACTCAATTCCTCTACCAAGAAAGCCCAGTACACCATATGCCTTCTTCACAGCACTATTTACCTGGGTGGCAACTTTCAGAGATCTGTGTACATGGACACCAAGATCCCTCTGCTCATCCACACTACCAAGTAGCCTAACATGAGCCCAGTAATCCATCTTCTTGTTACTCCTACCAAAGTGAATGACTTCACACTTACCTACATTGAACTCCATTTGCCACCTTTCTGCACAGCTCTGCAACTTATCTCTATCCCGCTGTAACCTGCCACATCCTTCTTCGCTGTCCACAACTCCACCGACTTTCGTGTCATCCGCAAACTTGCTCACCCAGCTTTCAAGCCCCTCCTCTAGGTCATTTATAAAAACGACAAACAGCAATGGTCCCAAAACAGATCCTTGTGGAAAACCGCTAGTAACTGCACTCCAAGATGAGCCTATACCATCAACTACTACCCTCTGTCTCCTTCCAGCCAGCCAATTCCTAATCCAAACCTCTTATGCACCCTCAATGCCATACCTCCGTAGTTTTTGCATTAGCCTACCATGGGGTACCTTATCGAACGCCTTGCTAAAATCCATATACACCACATCTACTGCTTTACCCTCGTCCACTTCCTTGGTCACATTCTCAAAGAACTCAATAAGGTTTCTGAGGCACGACCTGCCCTTCATAGAACCATGCTGACTATCCTTGATCACATTATTCCTATCCAGATGTTCATAAATCCTATCCCTTATAATTCTCTCTAAGACTTTGCCCACTACAGAAGTGAGACTCACAGGCCTATAGTTACTCGGGCTATCCCTACTCCCCTTCTTGAACAAGGGGACCACATTCGCTATCCTCCAGTCTTCTGGCACTATTCCCGTAGACAATGACGACATAAAAATCAAGGCCAATGGCTCCGCTATCTCTTCCCTAGCTTCCCAGAGGATCCTAGGATAAATGCCATCAGGCCCAGGGGACTTATCTATTTTCATCCTTTCCAGTATTCCCCAGACCTCTTGCCTACATACCTCAATGTCATCCATTCTAATCACTCGTGACTGAATGTTCACATCAGCAACAGTGTCCTGTTCCTGAGCGAATACTGAAGAAAAGTATTGATTTAGTGTCTCCCCAATCTCCTCCGCCTTCACGCACAACTTCCCACTACTATCCTTGACTGGACCGATACCTACCCTAGTCATTCTTTTATTCCTGACATACCTATAGACAACCTTTGGGTTTTCCCTAATCCTACCAACTAAGGACTTTTCATGTCCCCTTCTCGCTGCTCTTAGCTCTCTCTTTAGATCCTTCCTGGCTACCTTATAACTCTCAATCGCCCCAACTGAACCATCACGCCTCACCTTTACATAGTCCGCCCTCTTCCCTTTCACAAGGGATTCCAATTCCTTATTAAACCACGGCTCCCTCACAAGACCCTTTCCTCCCTGCCTGACTGGTACATACTTATCAAGGACACCCAATAGCTGTTCCTTGAACAATCTCCACATATCATTTGTGTTCTTCCCTTGAAGCCTATTTTTTCAATCCATGCATCCTAAGTCATGCATTACCGCATCATAATTTCCCTGCCCCCAGCTATAACTCTTGCCCTGCAGTGCATACTTATCCCTCTCCATCACTAGAGTAAAAGTCACCGAGTTGTAGTCACTGTCCCCGAAGTGCTCACCTACCTCCAAGTCTAACAACTGGCCTGGTTCATTACCTAGAACCAAATCCAGTATAGCCTCACCTCTTGTTGGCCTATCTAAATATTCTGTCAGGAAACCCTCCTGCACACATTGGACAAACACCGACCCATCTAATGAACTCGAGCTATAACGTTCCCAGTCAATATCTGGGAAGTTAAAGTCCCCCATAACAACCACCCTGCTAGTTTCACTCTTCTCCTGAATCATCCTCGCAATACTTTCCTCTACTTCTCTCGGACTATTGGGAGGCCTGTAGAAAACTCCTAACAGGGTGACCTTACCTTTCCTATTTCTAACCTCAGCCCAAACTACCTCAGATGGCAAGTCTTCCTCCATCGTCCTTTCCACTGCTGTAATACTATCCTTGACAAGCAATGCCACACCTCCCCATCTTTTACCCGCATCTCTGACCCTGCTAAAACATTTAAACCCTGGAACCTGCAATAGCCATTCCTGTCCCTATTCTACCCACGTCTCTGTAATGGCCACAACATCGAAGTCCCAGGTACCAACCCACGCTGCAAGTTCACCTACCTTATTTCTTATACTTCTGGCATTGAAGTATACACACTTCAAGCCACCTTCCTGTTTACAGGCACCCTCCTTCGAGATCGATGCCTTGTTCCTAACCTCCCTATACTCAAGATCCTGTACCCTAAAGCTCCAGTCCAGGTTCCCTTGCCCCTGCTGAGTTAGTTCAAACCCACCCAAGAGCACTAGCAAACCTCCCTCCAATGATACTGGTGCCCCTCAGGTTCAGGTGTAGACCATCCTGTTTATAGAGGTCCCACCTTCCCAGAAAGAACCCCAGTTGACCAGAAACCGGAATCCCTCCCTCCTGCACCATCCCTGTAGCCACGCATTTAACTGTTCTCTCTCCCTATTCCTCGACTCTCTATCACGTGGCACGGGTAACAAACCAGAGACAACAACTCTGTTCCTTCTAGCTCTGAGCTTCCAACCTAGCTCCCTGAAAGCCTGCCTGACATCCTCACCCCTCTTCCTACCTATGTCGTTGGTTCCAACGTGGACCACGATCTGGGCCACTCCCACTCCCCCTTAAGGACCCGGAAAACACGATCAGACACATCACGTACCCTTGCACCTGGGAGGCAACATACCAATCGAGAGTCTCTGTCGCCCCTGCAAAACTGCCTATCTGTGCCCCTAACTGTTGAGTCCCCAATAACTATCGCTCTACCTTTCTCCACCCTTCCCTTCTCAGCAACGGGGACAGGCTCCGTGCCAGAGGCCTGAACCTCGTTGCTTAACCCTGGTAAGTCATCCCCCCGACAAGTATCCAAAACGGTATACTTGTTCTTGAGGGGAATGACCACAGGGTGTCCTTGCACTGGCTGCTTCCTCCCACTCCCCCTCACTGTCACCCATCTCTCTATAACTTTCGGAGTAACTACTTCCCTAAAGCTCTGATCTATGACCACCTCTGCCTCACGAATGATCCGCAGTTCATCCAACTGCAGCTCCAGTTCCCTAACACGGCCTTGGAGGAGCTGGAGATGGGTGCACTTCTTGCAAGTGTAATCAGCAGGGACTCTAATGGCTTCCCTCACCTCATACATGTTGCAAGAGGAACATTGCACTGCCTTCGCTGCCATCCCTCTAAACGGTAAACTTTAAAAAACTAGATCTAAAGAAACAAACAAGCAAAATGCAGCACTTACCTGCTTACCACAACGGCTCTACCCTTGTAGTGCCTCGGGTTCCTCGCCTGCGCGCTTATATATGAAAAAAAAACCTTCCCAGGTAGTCTAGCGAGACACCAGCTTCCGGGTCCGCTAGGCGCTTAAAAAAAACTTTAAATTTTTAGCCGTTAAAAAAACAAAAACTGGACTATACCCGCGACTTAAAAAAAAACACCACCAGACAGCCGTTACCTGCTCCGCCGAGAGAGTGAGGCCGAAGACTTGAAGCTGCGCACTTATATAAAAAAAACTTCCCAGGTAGGCTAGCGCGACACCAGCTTCCGGGTCTGCTAGACGCTTAAAAAAAGCTTTAAATTTTAGCCGTTAAAAAAACAAAAACTGGACTATACCCGCGACTTAAAAAAAAACACCACCAGACAACCGTTACCTGCTCCGCCGAGACAGTCGCACACAAATAGGCACAAGCGCAAGTAAAACGCACAGGCTAATACACACATAAACCAATGTCAGCACATAAATACACAAACACACAGACACATGAACAAACACACACAAGTACACATATGGACGCACAGAGACACAGATACGAGTGCTTATAAAACAGAGATAGATAGGTTTTTGATGAATAAGCATGTCAAGAGTTACAGAGAGTAGTCAGCAGAATGATGTTGAGAAAACTCTAAGCCAGTATTAAATGGCATTCAGAGTAGATTGGCCGAATGGCCTACTTCTGCGTTTTTAATGCTCCTGTGGTGTCATGCAATCAGTTATTCTTTTCCTAGGACAGGAGCAGAGAATGAGTTTAATACATATTTGATTGAAAAGAGTCAGTGGTCCTATTGGATAGGTTTAGAGGGCTGAATGGTTTATATCTATGCCTAATTATTCTGGCCTTGTGTTTCAAAAGAGGTGGCGATTTCATGTTAGGTTAACACAGTTTAATAGAACGAGTCCCACACTGAAATAAGGTCGCCCCATTTCACTTTAGTGCTGTACTATCTGTAGGGTCCTCATCCTCAGGGAGCAGTGAAGACTCGGTTTTTGAAGATATTCAAGACTGAGCTCGACTGATCTTTGCTGGACAGGATAGTCAATATTTATTGGGAACAGACAGGAGATGGATGGTCAAACACAATCAGATCAGCCATGAGCATTCTGACTGGTGGCTCCGAATAGCCAACTGCTGCCCCTACCCCACGTGTTGTTCCCTCAATCCACCCTCGACTCGGTTACAGGGATATACTGCTGCTACTATCTCATGCATTATGCCCTCGGTCCACTCGTCGAAGCTGGGACAGAGATATGGAACCACCTCATTCAGCCAGTCTTTATCATTACCATGAGACTGGAGGAGACCATTCTGCCTCTTTCACGAGTTACAGAGAAAAATGGAACGAATCATTTTAGCTCCTTGTGTACATTTTACTGCACAGCAGGCCATTTAAACTGCCTGAACTGCTGTACAGGAAGCGGTTGCTAACAGTCAATAGAGAGAAGATGTAAATGATTATTTTCACATTACAAAGCTGTAACTGGTGGAGTGCCTCAGAGATCACTATGGAATCATCAACGCTCAATATCTGTATCAAAAATCTGGAGGAAGGGACTGCATATATCAATGCCCAATTAGCTTAAACACCAAGCTGGTCATCCAGTATGTTATCAAATGGATGTCGTGTGTCATCAATGTGATAAAAGTAAAGGGATGTTAGTGAGCAAACCTTCAGCAGATACAGCAGAATGTGAGTTGTCTATTTTGGATGGAAGGAAAAAACAATGTTAAACAATTTAAGTGGAAAGAGAATAGAGAACTCTGTGATACAGACGGTATTCATGATCCTGGTACATGAATCATATGTGGTTAGTCTGCATTTGCAGTAAGTGATTTGGAAGCTAAGTGGAATGATTGTGTTTCTGTTAAAGGGTACCAGGTTTGATCAGGAATGTTTTATTGCACCTGTACCAGTGGAAGTGAGGAGTGCAGATGCTGGAGATCTGAGTCCAACAGTGTGAGGCCTGAAAAGCGCAACCTATCAGGCAGCATTAGAGGAGTGGGAGAATTGGCGTAACGGGTATAAGTCCTTCATCAGGAATCTGCCAGAAATATCGAGTCTCCTGTTCGTTGGGTGCTGCCTGACCTGTTGTGATTTTCCAGAATCACATTTTTCGAGTCTACATCTGTACAGGGCTTTGCTAAAACCACATATGACTCATTATGTGCAGTTTTTATCCCTTAACCTAAAAACAAGATAATTGTTTCCGAAGCTTATTAACAATGTTTTGTTCACATTTTCCTGGAGTGAAGGCCTTTCGTTCTGAAACATTATCAGTTTTGGTCTTAAATGAGAAATCTTTTTGAAGCATACACGATTTCGAGAAAAATCAGCTGGATATGTATTTTCTCTTCTCAGGGACACTAAAACTATGGAATAAATGTTAAGAATAAAATGTATTGATTTTCGCACAGATATTTTGAAGACATCAAACGATTTTTAAAAATTAACCAGATGCATACCTACATATCATCAAATTATAAAGCAGGAATTTTCTTTTTTGGTAATGAAAGGCACTGGGTATAACAACAGCAATGATGCACTTGCATATCGTCCATTATTATCCATTCCAGAGAATGTTCACAACGAGCGCACACGGTCCAGTTTTGTGTTCAGTTGACGTAATTGTATGTTTCAACACAGAGAGGGAGCACAATGTTCCCTGTCAGAGAAGCAGCAGCTGATTGATCCCTCTCTGTTATTGTGTTCCACCTGACAACAGTAAATCCCTGACTCACCGCTACCTGATGAGTCGTGGGGAATTCCTATTGCGAGATTCATTGGAATCTCCATACAGTCTGAAGCAAAGGGAATTCAGCTAAATCCAACTATTCTGGCGAGAAATCGCATTACAAGCAGCATGCCTGAGCAGAATGGGCGGCACGGTGGCTCAGTTGTTAGCACTGCTGCCTCACAGCACCAGGGTCCCAGGTTTGATTCCAGCCTCGGTGACTGCCTGTGTGGAGTTTGCATATTCTCCCCCAGTCTGCGTCGGTTTCCTCCAGGTGTTCCAGTTTCCTCCCACAGGTCCAACAATGTGCCGTTCGGGTGAATTAGCCATGCTAAATCGTCCCTAGTGATAGGTGCATTGACCAGAGGGAAATGGGACTGGTTGTGTTACTCTTCGGAGGGTCGGTGTAGACTTGTTGGGCCGAAGGGCTTGTTTCCACACCATAGGGAATCTAATCTAATAACTTCAGAGGACAAAATAACATTTGAGACAGTCTATCATCTATCCATTTGTTATGAGTTCCACTATAATGACACCCTGGAAAGCTTTCATTTTTCTATTTTGTCTTACGATGTGAATGGATGTGTGTGTGTGTGTGTATGTGTGTGTGTGTGTGTGTGTGTGTGCGCATGTGTGTGTTTGTGTGTTGTGTGTGTGTTTGACATTTTTCTAGAGGATGAGCCAGGCTGACATTTATATGATTAGCCATATCACTAAACTTTGAAATTTGTTGTAAACAGTGGAGCAGTCTAACTGCAAAAGGGAACACTGACCCTGCAACATTGATTGGACCACGAATTCTAAAAGGGCTGTTCAAGTGAGGAAATCCCTTCCCCAGAAGTTTGTGGTGCCTGGATGTTTACATGTATTCAAAGTTGTGTCTGTTAAATATTTGATAGACAAGTGAATGTAGGAAAATGGTGTACGTACAGAAGAAGCACTGCTGAGACCACAATCAGATCAGCTACGATTTTAGTGCGTGGCAGAGCCAAGAAAAGTGCCTAATGACCCACTCTTGCTCCTCAGTCCGATGTTCCTATTTTCCATTCAGCCTCTCCCAGCTCCTGCACACGAGTAGATGGAGGCCACTTGCTCGAAATACCTGGTCCACAGTAATCCAAGATTTCCTTCTGTCCATCACAATTGGCATATACAGTTTGGTCTGGGGTCAAAAATGTTAATTCAAAACCATGATGGGCTCAAAAGACGCCTTTGATCTCTTTACATAGTGTCTCCTCTCTGCAACTTGTGCTTCATTTGTTGGTTATGGTGCAGACCCAGATTCATTGTGAATACAGTCCCCATACCTCACCCAGAGATGAGTCATAAAATGCTTTGCTTTTTAACTGCAACATCCAGTAACGGA
>NW_026869140.1:98956-210824 GCF_020745735.1 Hemiscyllium ocellatum | reverse complement strand
GCAGATATCCCAATCCAATCTTGTCCCACCTGCCCGTACCCCACTGCTCTGTAGATTCATTAGTGCCTCATGATCAAGGACATCCAGCTCCTTTTCACCAAGAGCACCTTCCATCATCTCGCCTTCTCATAAGTACAAAATGAGAAGGATTGCAGTTTTGGCCAATCATTTATTTGCCTTATGAAGCAAAGTCACACCAACAACACATCACTGTTGCCATTGGAGTTGATTGGAGATACTGAGGAGGCGATGATCCAGCTGTATTATCTCTGAGTATGAATCCAGGGAATCAGGTAATGACCAGACACCGGATCTGAATCCCACAACGGCAAATGTTGGAAATTGAATTCAATAAAATATCAGCAATTAAGAATCAAATGAAACAATGAAACCATCGTCGATTGTCGTACCTGGCACCCTCATGCCCTTCAGGAAAGGAAATTTACCATGTTCAGCTGGTCGGGCTTACATGTAACTCCAGACCCACAGCAATGTGGTTAACTCTCAGTTGCTGTTTGAAATGGCCAAGCCAGCCACTCAGTTATATCAGTCACTTCAAAACCTCAAAGAAATGAAACCGCATGGACCTCAGCACTGACTACATACAGCCCACGGACTGCAGTGGGTCAGGAAGGCAGCTCACCACCACCTTCTCAAGGACAATGGGGAAAGGGAATTAAATACTGGGCCAGCATCCCATTAATGAATAAAGGAAGATGATCACACGCAGGGGAGAGAGAAAAACAGACATAAAATCTTTAAACAGGAACTTTGACATATACCTTACATGGTCATGATTATCAGTAATATGGGAAGAGGAGAAACATAAGTAAGGTTTAATTTCATTTTTCATTTCCATCCCAGCTGATCATCAACAATCTCTTTGCTTCTTTTTCTCTCTATCTCTCTTTCTCTATCTATTCAACTCAGTCGTTCTCCCTTTCATAACAGATGTCGGTGTCACCAACATTGATCACGCTATTTCCCAACTGTGTTCAGTTCTGATGTATGGTCATTAGAATTGAATTGCCAATTCTATTTTTCTCTCGACCCGAGGAGGCTGCCAAATCTGCTCAGTTTGTCTGGCACTTTCTCGTTCTTTATTGTTTCTGATCTGTTGCATCACTCTTTGAGTTATTTAACCTTTAATTTTGTTATTACTTGGAATGTCTGCATCACTGACGGGCAGCATTTTTTGACCTAACCAAATGTCATTTACTGTGAGGTCATTCTTTCAGGCAGTACAGAACCAAGCACATTTCTATGGGTCTCACATCAATCTTAAGCCAGACCAGATAATAACACAAGATCTATTCATCAAAGGACATCAGTGAAATAGATAAACGTATGGACAAAATGCTGGAAATGTTATGGTTGTTATTTCCAATTCCTGTCTTTTGTATTTACTTTCTGACATCGTCTGTGGTAGGATGTGGGATATCATCTTTCTGTGTAATAGTCTGTGCATCTGAATTACATTTCTTCCGACATTACTGCACTGAGAGAGTGTTTCTGTCATGAAGTTATTTTAGAGACAAGAACAAAGTTGCGATCAAAATATTTGCAACTGAAAGAGTGCTTAGAGGAAAGGTGTAACCATAATGTCTGAATTTTACCAAAGCATAGATAATGGTTTATTAAGCGTCAGCATTGAAGCCAAGATCGTGGCTGGGCATATAATCGAGCTGGTAGTGGATAGGTTTTGTGATGGACAGAATACCGAGACACAAATGAATTTTATTTATTTTAATTCGGTATGGTGAACAGTCTCGTTCTCAGATGTTTGTTTGGGCTGGGTGTGGGCGGTTCTGACATTTGTGGGTAATCAATGGAATTTGCATTTTAAACTAAAGACAATAGTTTCCGTCTTTGTCAAATATAGATAACAGAAATAGCAAAGAAGTTCGCCATGGTTGAAGGGATTAATAAATGGATAGAGATGAAGAAACTTACCAGGAACACCAACAATAGCGAGGATAGGGTAGTAACCCACTTGGATAATCATCAATGCACCCCATATCCGATATGGTAATGTTGACCAAGACTGGTAAAAATAGTAAAGACCCAGGATAAACTCCTGTCCATTGTTGCAGCATTCCAGTCTAATGTTCTCAGATTCTGATCCATTAATGGATCATTCCAAACTATTCTCAGATGTTTAAATCTCCTTTTTCTGTCTCTGCAGCTGCTGATCCCTTTGAGCGTTGGAGTTGATGCATCTGTTGCTACAATGGCATAAACCATTGCAAGAGGCCCCTTACTAATAGGAGACGGAAACATCCAGTGACACAACTCTGATCCATGGAGACTGGCATCAATCACAGTCACTGAACAAACAGCTCCATTTAACCCCTTTCAGTATGGTCCCTTCAGTTCACAAAAACTACTGGACAGGATTGAATGTTGGCACCTTTGGCTATTGATCACATTTCCCATCACCCATTGCTCTCGTGAAGTTAGTAGTGAGGGAGAATGATGCATGTTTTCTTATCGCAGGCTAGATGATTCTGATGCGTTGTCCGTTTGCAATACTGTAACTGGCTGAACCTCCCACCATCACCACCCTCAAAAACCACAATCTACATGCTGTTACCGTGCAGATCTCTCCTCGACTGGAACAGGTACCAGCCAATATACTTACAGTGGATATATTTGCACTCCAATACATAGGAAATGTGAATTTGCCTGGGTATTCCTTTAATTGATCTAATAAGGCAATTTTGTATCTTCAACTCTCAATGTGCTTTAGCATTTTTTAAAATATAAACTCACAACCACCTTAACACACTTTATTAAGCACAAGTTTCTTCACTTTCTCCTCATGGTAGCATCATGCCAGGATTTAGTCTGATGAAACCCCGTTGGACTGAATCCTTGATAAGATCATTATTTATAAAGCTGATTCAGCCTGTACACAATACACCTCACAGTCTCTCAACAAAACACTATTACTGGGAAAGATACATTTACTCTGATGCTTTAATCATTTGGCATGAAGAGCCACATATCATTTAC
Organism: Hemiscyllium ocellatum; assembly: GCF_020745735.1. Lineage (NCBI taxonomy): Eukaryota > Metazoa > Chordata > Chondrichthyes > Orectolobiformes > Hemiscylliidae > Hemiscyllium > Hemiscyllium ocellatum. The sequence continues at coordinate 207,809 of NW_026869140.1, read as the reverse complement.
TTCCTGCTACGTAAAAAATCTGTTTGTGACATATGACCAAACATATCCAGGTCTGTTTCAACAACAGCATTTCCCAATCTCTCACTATTTAATGAACATAAATGTGAATTATGATATTTGTTGTTCATATCTAAAATATTTTATATCTTGTGAAGGGCTATTGCCCAACCATTGATCCTTCTGATAACCCAAAGACTTCACTCCAGATAATTATCCTACTCTCTTCATTCTCTCGATTATCCAACTTTTACTACATTCGGTGTATTCCAGCCCTACTTATCCATGGACTCTAACATTCCCCACTCACCCCATTCAAACATGTCAAACTCTGCTGAAAATTTAAATACTTCATTCCCACTGGTTCTCAATTGTCGATATCACAACGGACAACCTCCACAAAATCCAGCAGGTTTATCAAAAATCAAGATCATTCCCCTTCCTGATTCTAGATTGACTCTACTGAATCATGTCATTATTTTCCAAGTGTCTAGTTGTCACATTCCTCACAAAAGGTTTCAAAGTTTTCTCACAGCTTACACTGCTTATAGTCCAACAGGTTTAATTGGAAGAACACTAGCTTTCGGAGCGACGCTCCTTCATCAGGTGATAGTGGAGGACTCGATCGTAACACAGAATTTATAGCAAATGTTCACAGTGTGATGTAACTGAAATCATACATTGAAAAACTGATATTCTGTTAAGCCGTTCATCTGTTAGAATACAGTGATAATTTCACTTCTTTCATGTGTAAATCACAAAACTTTTTTTTAAAGCTGCCTTCTCAGGTTAGCTGTTAACAATGGTGATAGCTAGACAATATGTTGTTACAGGGTTACATTGTACATTGTTCAAAAACTGCATGCATTCATGTAGAACTCTGAGCTGAAAAACTGCACGACTTTATGAAAAACTCCGTTATCTCACTTTTTACATGAGAATCAAAAGGCATAGAGAGAGAACACAGGAGGCTTACACCTTCAACATATTGTCTAGCTATCACCATTGTTAACAGCTAACCCAAGTATACAACTTAAAAAAAAGTATTGTGATATACACATGAACGAAGTGAAACTATCAGTGTATTCTGACAGATGAAAGGCTAAACAGATAATCAATTTTTAATGTATAATTTCAGTTACATCACACTGTAAATTTTTGCAATAAATTCTGTGTTATGATTGAGACCTCCACTATCACCTGATGAAGGAGAGTCCCTCCGAAAGCTAGCGTGCTTCCAATTAAACCTGGTGGACTATAACTTGGTGTTGTGTGATTTTTAACTCGGTGTATAATAGCTGCTTTCCAGTCTGGAGGATCCTTTCCAGAATCTGACCAGCTTTGAAGAACAATCTGTAAATTCTTTCACTCGCTCTCCTGCCACCTCCTCAATAGTCAGATATGTAGCTCATCAGATGCAGCATAATACCAACCTTAAATCCAATAAGATTTTGAAAGACATACCTTTTATTCATTCTAATTACCTACTGTTCCTCATTTTCACCAATCACTCTGTACCCTTGTATTTCTGGAAGTTTCTTTCTGTATCATCCTCAGCGAGATGGACACAATATAATGTTTTCAGTGGAGAGGTGGGTTCTGTCAGCCAGTGAATATATCGGACGACTGCATCCAGTGATGATGGATATGTTAATCACGCCTGCCTGGAAAGTTCCAGAGCTAATCCAGTTGAATTCATGTTGAGCATCTGCACAGTCCTGTCTGTGGTGTGAGGCTACACAGTATACTGAAGGAGGGGACACAGCTCAGTGACCATCTCAATTTTGAAACAAACTGGTTTCATACCTGACTCCTGGTCCAACTTAGACAAATGTCCCGGAAATCCCAGGAAAGATATTGCACTGTCCTGCACTACCCGATTGATGGAGATTCCCTTCTGTGGAGCCCCATCTCCATTAGTTTAACATGGACCCAGACACTTTGTAAATGCAGTGTATAGAGGTGGGGTCACCAGACCCAGCAGCTGACAATACAAACCCAAGATAAGCATCCACAGAAACTCCACTGATTTTCCAATGAATGGAATGGGTCAATTCCCCACACGGAACGTGCGCGCGCTCAGTGTTGAAAACTATTTCCACTCCTGAGTTTCTCTTCCTGGCTGAGAAAGCCGTTGCATCTCTTCACACTCCCACACTAACAGTTTCTCTCTACAAAGAAGCAGTTGACAATGTAACATTACCTTTCTCTATATCTCAGCAACTATAAGGGCAGCACCAGTATGGCTAATGGATTTGATCATCACACTCAGAGAAGAGAGGTACAGGGAACCTAACTCACTTTTAACAGGGACAAATCTAAATGGATGCGATATTCAGGAATATCGGAAAATGGGGAAATGTGAGAATAACTTTCCATTTTGTTTTCCTTTCAGTCCATCATCAGAAATCCCTTTGCTCACTTGTCATTTCCTTTCCTCTCTTTTTCTGGCCATTTCTCCATCTATTCAATTTAAACCTGTCCCCCACCTCTCTCTCCAACCCAACCCTCCATGATACCAGGATAAATAATAATATTTCCCAGTTTGCTTTCTGTTGTGAAGCAGTGTCACTGGACTCAAACTGTTACCCGCATTTTTCCTGACAGAGGCTGCCATACCTGCGAGATTCTCCAACACTTTCAGACGCTGGAAAATTTTATTTTCGATCTCTAGCACCCAGCGTTCCTTAGTTTATTTCACCTTTAATGCTGTTGTTTCTCGGGATGCCAGCATCACGGGCAAAGGCAGCATTTGTTGTCAATCACGTATTGTCCTTGACTACGCGGCCATTTGTCAAGACAAAATGGAGCCAACAATTTTGTTGGGAGTCTGAAGTCACACTGAGCTCAGACTGGGTAATAATATTAAGTTTTTTGAGCAAAAACTATCAGTGAAATAATAAAAATAAATCTTTACGGTTTCTGGTTGCCATGAGTGCAATTCGGTTTCATTCCAATTTTTGTCATTCGAATTTAAGCTCTGTCATCGGCTGTGGTAGGATTTTAAATACAGCCTTGGAGTCACAGCCCCTGCCTCTGAATTACCCGTCTAGTTACATGATCACTCTGATACAGAGTACTTATTGCCTAATCGGTATTCCCAAATTCCTGCGAGAGACAGATGGCGGGAAAATCCATTTTTCTTCCCTTTTCTTCGCTTTCTATATTCATACAGTCATATCGCATGCAAACACATTCTTTGATCCAACTTGTCCATGCCGGCCAGGTTTTCCTAAATTACACTATGTCCATCTGCTTGCATTTGGCTCATTTGCCTCTAAACAGTCCCCATTCACGTGTTTGTCCAAATGTCTTTTAAATGTTGGAGCTGCCAGTCTTCCTCTGGCAGCTCATTCCATCACCATGTCACTCTGTGTAAAAAGAAAGTTTCCTCTTCCTCCCTTTTAAATCTTCCCTCTGCCACCATAAACCTATGGCTCTATGATTTAATTTTCCTAGCCTGTGGAAAAGACCTTGGCTTTTCACCCTGCCCAAGCCGCCCCTGATTTTGCAAATTTCTATAATGTCACCCCTCAACCTCCTACACTCCATCTGATACTAACTTCAAGAACAAGCACTTAAAGATCAGCCCTCCAAATTTGAAACAATGTTAAAAGTGACGGGTAAACAACACTCAGCCCAAGCTTCATACTGTTATTTGTTTTCTTCTTTATGTTACAATAACGAGCCAGCATGAAAATCTAACTATTGCCAATAAGCCGTCAAGCACCTGAATGTCTTTGTCTGATGGCGGTGATCTCTACAGTGAAAGTGTATCTCTGGCCAGATCTGTATAATACCACTTATTCAACATTCTCCCTCCTGGCCTCCCTATGACCTTATGTGGTTGTTTCTTCTTTATGTTGCACTCAATAGAGAGAATCCCTTTCCCCCAGTCACATCTTAATTTAAACTCATTTTATGTCATCTTCTCATTCACCACTGCTAACAGCCTGTTTACCTTTTGCCACACCCTCTTTTTCCTGTCACCTACCCTTCACCTCTGGCAAGGGACTAAAATACCCAGTGTCCAATCCTTTTCAGTTCTGAAGAAGTGTCACACTGGACTTGAAACGCTAACTCTGTTTCTCTGTCTCTGCAGATGCTACCAGACCTGCTGAGTTTCTCCAGAAATGAATAGGCACAGCACAAATTTTCAATTAAACAAATAACTATGAATACTTGAAATAAAAATTCACAAATTGCTGTAGAAACTGGGAGCTTTGCCGAAGGGTCACTGGACCCAAAAGATGAACTCAGCTTTCACTCCACAAGATGCAGAGATACCTGCTTAGTGTATTCAGCAATTTCTGCTTTTGAACATTTTCCAAAGACGTATGTCGAATCTGCTCAAAAGCCCTGTCCAGCACAGAGCGCTGTACATTGAGAAGTGAACTAAAACAAAGTGCACAGTTTCAGTGGCTCTGAAACGACATAAGGCTGGCATCACTGGCACGACAGAGGTCTTAATCATGGTCAGGGAGAAAAACACTCGAAAAGCATTCCAATTCAAACACAGAAGATATGATGATGGGAAAGAAAATGATTCATATTAATAGTTTGCACGTCAGAAACCAGGTTACGTCACTGAGTACAGGTCTGATGGGTGAATGGGTCTCGGTGTGAACTGGGGGAAAGTTTGTCGAATTGATTTGCAGATATTGCAGCTCACACTGGGTTATCATGTGATGCTGTAGATCACAGCAGTAGCGGCAGCAGCATTGCGTTCAATCACAATCCATAACTTTTCTTCCAGGATAATCCATCACTGTACCATTATCATCAAGCCGAGTGATGGTTCAGTGACGAGTTTGGGTGAACATACCAGAGTCAGAACCATGTGTATCTAAACCTGATGACAACCCATTAAAGCTACCGCACTTGACTGGTTACATTCCAAACAGCAGAACTACCATCTGGTGGAGAAGGGGAAATGATCCCAAGACAAACAGATAAGATCTAAACTGTGCAGTCAAGCCACATCCAGTCATCATTGTTGATGGATTAATAAACAACTTACAGGAGAAGATAACTCCACAAATATCCCCAGCCCCGTACATCGGTGTAAAAGACAAGGATGTAGTATCTGCACCATCCTCAGCCAGAAGTGTTGAGTCGATAATCCACCTCACCCTCCTCATGATGCCCACAGAATCACAGATGCCAGGCTTCAACAAATTCGATTCGCTGCACGTGACATGAAGAAAAAGCTGAACACAGTAAATATGATAACGGCAATGGACCCGGACACAATTCCTGCAATAGGACTGAAGACTTGTGCTGCACAACAAGCCGTGTCCCTGAGGAAGCTGTTTCAGTCCAGCTCCAACTCTGAAATCTGCCTGGCCACGAGGGAAGTTCCTCAACTATATCCAGTCCCATAACAAGGGAATGATTACAGTCTGACCATTTACCATGCCTTCAGTCCCGTCGCGATTATCATATTGGTGGGAGTTATTTTTGACAGAGCTGTCATACAGCACAGAAATAATGTGCTCAGTTTAGTGAGTTTTCTAAATTTCACTATGATCACTCTCATTCTTTGAAAGTCTAAAGAACGCAGGCCGAGTTTCCACATCAGGCAATCTCACCATCTGAGGGACTAATCTGGAGAATGTCCATTGCACACCCTCCGTGGTCAGTGTATCCTTTCTCAGATTGGGTCACCAGCACTGGTGAGGTCAATGTACAGTTTCATTAGCAAGCTGTGATACTGCTTCAACATGACCTTCAGACTATGTTATGATTCTCTTAAATGAAGGCGAACCTTACTTTAACTTTCCACTTCGATATATACCTCCAATTACCATTCACATTACTTTATTTATGGATTCACTGCATGAGGTCTTATAAAAAAAGCCTTCTGAAAATCGAAATATGTCATTTCTATGTTGCAATAAACAAGTTCAAATCATTCTGAAGTTTGTCAAGGATGAAGACTCTGTCAGAATCTGTCAGAGCATATTGATTCTCTCCAATGTTGCTGTTAATTTCTAAATGTCCAATATCACATCCTACATAATAGATTCCATCGGTTTCATTACAGATGTCAAGTTAATTGGTCTGCAGTTCTCCACACTATCTCTTCTTCCCTTTGCAGATGCTTAATCCCTTCCATTCATCTCCAACGCTTGGAACACATTTACTAACTTCTAGCCTCTGCAGAATGTACAGGAAAAAACAGTGATCGACAGCACAATTAATGCGTCTACTGCTGATTTATTTCTAATATTTTGATACGAAGTACAACTGGCTCATCAGACTTAGCAATGCTCAATCCAGCTACAATACTACTATGCTAGCCTTCAACTACTACCTTGTTATTGACATGAATTGACTTTATGTCTTTAGTTCCACAAATTCAATGTGATCACTTATTATTTCTCAGCGATTTTCTGGATCTTCTTCCGTGATGACAGATGCAAAGTAACTGCTTACTTTCTTGGTCATTTTCCTGTTCTCCACAATCTCCTCTCGTCTCCCGATTACAAAATTCCACATTTGACCATACTTTTATTTTGTTTTCTTTGCAATACAGATTGTAGATTTATGTTGTCTTTGTGTTCTTCTTTCACAGAATCATTAAAAACCCACAGTGTGGAAAAGGCCCTTGGGCCCAACAGGTCCACCCTGCCCCTCCGAAGAGTAACCACCCAGATTCATTTCCATCCAATTCTACATTTTGCGACTGATGCACCTAATCTACACATTCCTGAACACTTCGGGCAAATAAGCATGGCCAATTCACCTAACCTGTAAATCTTTGGACTGTGGGAGGAAACCAGAGTACCAGGAGGAAACCCACACAGGCACAGGGAGAATATACAAACTCCACACAAACAAATTTCTGAGAATTCTCCGGTTGCCACAATGTCTAAAATTCTTCTGAACTCACTTCCTATGATTAATATAATCTTTAATTTATTATGTTAGCCTCCATTAAGTCACTTGCCCTTTCTTTGGTGATTCTACCTCAAAGAAGTAGACATATTTTTCAGACATTGCAGGATTTCTGTAGATCTCCCGGTCCTGATCACGTGTATCCAGGAACACAGCAAGAGGGGAGAGAAGATATTGCAGGGGCCCTGGCTGATCCTTTTGCATCATCGCTGCCCATGGGGGAGGTCCCGGAAGACTTAAGGGTAGTGAACGTTTTGACCGTGTTCAAGGAGGGCTGCGAAGAAGAACCTGTAAACTATAGACCAGTTAGCTTAATAACTGTGACATGTAATTTCCTTGAGAAGATTTTGAGAGATAAGATATGCATGCATTTGAAAAGACACGGTTTCATAAGGAGCAGTCAGCACTGCTTTGTGCATAGGATATCATGGCTCACAATTCTTTAGCGTTATTTTGAAGAAGTGACATGGAATGTTGATGAGGGTAGATGGTAGTCGTATTCTATCTAGATTTCAGAAAGCTTTTGATAAGATTCAACATGATAGGCTGCTCTGAAAGGTTCGATGGCGTGGAATCCAGGGGGATCTGGCAAATTGGACACTCAATGGGCTTGATGGTAGAAAGCAGAGGCTAATACTGGAAGGATGCTTGTTGGACTTGAGGCCTGTGATTAGTAGAGTGTCTCAGGTGTCGGTGATAGACCTATTACTGTTTGTTATCCATATCAATGATTTGGATGAGAATATGCAAAGCATGATTCGTAATTAGGCTGATGACAATAAAATGGGCAATACTGTGAACAGTGAGAAAGGTTATCAGAAATTGCAGCAGGACATTGATCAGCTGGGGAAGTGGGACGAGAAATGGCAAATGGAGATTAATATATGTGGTGTGTTGCATTTTGGAAAGTCAAATCCAGGTTGGCGCTTCGTGGTGAATGTTAGACTCTGAAGGAATACAGAAGAACAGAGGGACAATGGAGCTCAGGTCCTTGGTTCTCTGAAAGTAGTTGCACGTAGATACAGCAGTGAAAAAGGCTTTTGGCACACTGGCCTTCATCAGTCAGGGCATTGAGTATACACGTTGGCGAGTTATATTGCAGTTGTACAGGACGCTGGTGAGGCATGCACTTGGAGTATTGTGTTCGGTTTTGTTCACTTTGCCGTAGGAAGGATGCGATTAAACTGGAAAGAGGACTGAAGAAATTTACAAGGATGTTGCCAGTCCTGGATGGTCTGAGTTGTAGGGAGAGTTTGGACTGGCCAGAATATTTTCCATTGAGTATAAGAAACTGAGGGGAAATCGTATAGAAAAGTATAAAATAATGGGATGCATGGATAAGGTGAATGCACTCATTCTTTTTGCCAGTTTTGGGAATCGAGGTCTAAAGGACATCAGGTTAGAGGTGAAAGAATAAAAAGGATCCTGAGCGCCAACTTTTTTTAGGCAGAGGTTGGTACACATACGGAATTAGCAGACAACGGTTTTGTTGAGGCAAGCACATTAACAACGTTCAAAAGGCTTTTAGGCAAATATGTGGATAGGAAAGATTTAGAAGAATAAGGGCAAGGACAGGGAAATGGAATGAGCAGGATGGACGTTTTGGTCGGCACGGACCACTTTGGTCCAAAGGGCCTGTGTCCAAGCAGCAGGGCTCCATGGTTCTATGACTCTAACAACCATTGCATGTCCATCACTTCATGCTCAAACATTAAATATTGCAGGCGCTGTACAAAATATAACATATTAACGTCTCTATTCCTCAGAGCAAGATTACTAATGAGTCCTTCTGACCACACAACACTAAATCCGAAATAACCTGCTCTCCTGTTTGAGTTATAACATACTCTTCAACCAACCTGTTATACGCTTATAGAATTTATTTTTCACAAAATTAGCAGTCGCTTAGTTAACGCAGTTTAGATGCAATTTAAGATCATGCAATAATACTGCAGCACCCACAGTATTTGCATCTCTAATTTCCAGAGTATACAATGCACAGAATTTACAAGAGAGCATTGGTTTAGATACAATGCTTGCTTCTCCTTCCTATTTGTAAGATCCACCCAAACTGATTCTGTGTAATCTGAAGGATATGGTCAGTGGCGTTATTAGTGATACACTTGGACAAGATATTCGGTGAGGGTCACCTCGACACTGACATGATCTGAAGAAATGACCAATATCACAGGACAAGTATCAATATCCTGTCAACTCTGTCAGGTTAACTGTTAGCCTACTCTCTCTGTTCCCTTACACTCACTACCTGTTATAGCACCTACCCCCTTACAAGGCTTACATTCTATCTCCAAATCAGGCTCACGCACTACCACTCTCACTATTGAATTCAGCACCTTTCCCACCCCACCCCCAACCCACGCGCTCTCTCTCCCTCCACTATACTCCCAACACTAATAACACTGCATGGATATAACACTGTGGACTGACTCCCGCCGGACACCTCACCATTTCCCCTCCCCCTCCACATACACCAGCTCTAAGAGCAGGGCCACACACCCTCGCCATCACTCCTCCCCGCCATTCTCCCATTCCAGGAGATATGGACTGTAATAGGAGAGAAAGGACCAAGCCAGATGGTGGAGCACCCGATATCTGACCCATCCTCCAGCCTACCCCACCTCCCCCCTCCCTGGCATGTGGGGAGGACCCTGGTACGAGCCAGAGTGGACCGGGAGTGACGTATGGAGATTCCGTGACATCCATGTCCCTCCAACTGAGTAAAAAACAATGTTCAGTGAAGGGCAATTCGCATTTTAACCACTCCGTCTGTTCTCAAATTTTCTCCCTCCCCAAAACAACAAATATCTCTCTGCAATGAGATACAGACACAAAAATATTCAGAGACATATGTAAACACACTAATATACTAACACTCACGGTACTTATACAGAGATAGAACCGCACACAAGTAGTGGCATACGGGAACATAGACATAGAACATAGAAAATAGAAAAATACAGCGCAGTACAGGCCCTTCGGCCCTCGATGTTGCGCCGACCAAAGCCTACCTAACCTAAACTAGCCCAATAACCTCCATATGCTTATCCAATGCCTACTTAAATGACCATAAAGAGGGAGAGTCCACCACTGCTACTGGCAGGGCACTCACAACCCGCTGAGTAAAGAATGTACCCCTGACATCTGTCCTATACCTACCTCCCCTTAATTTAAAGCTGTGTCCCCTAGTAACAGCTGACTCCATTATCGGAAGGTTCACACTGTCAACCCTATCTAAACACCTAATCATCTTGTACAACTCTATCAAATCTCCCCTAAACCTTCTTTTCTCCAATGAGAACAGCCCCAAGTGCCTCAGCCTTTGCTCATACGATCTTCCTACCATGCCAGGCAACATCCTGGTAAACCTCCTCTGCACTCGTTCCAATGCCTCCACGTCCTTCCTATAGTATGGCGACCAAAACTGCACGCAATACTCCAGATGAGGCCGCACCAGAGTCTTATACAACTGCAACATGACCTCAGGACTCCGGAACTCAATTCCTCTACCAAGAAAGCCCAGTACACCATATGCCTTCTTCACAGCACTATTTACCTGGGTGGCAACTTTCAGAGATCTGTGTACATGGACACCAAGATCCCTCTGCTCATCCACACTACCAAGTAGCCTAACATGAGCCCAGTAATCCATCTTCTTGTTACTCCTACCAAAGTGAATGACTTCACACTTACCTACATTGAACTCCATTTGCCACCTTTCTGCACAGCTCTGCAACTTATCTCTATCCCGCTGTAACCTGCCACATCCTTCTTCGCTGTCCACAACTCCACCGACTTTCGTGTCATCCGCAAACTTGCTCACCCAGCTTTCAAGCCCCTCCTCTAGGTCATTTATAAAAACGACAAACAGCAATGGTCCCAAAACAGATCCTTGTGGAAAACCGCTAGTAACTGCACTCCAAGATGAGCCTATACCATCAACTACTACCCTCTGTCTCCTTCCAGCCAGCCAATTCCTAATCCAAACCTCTTATGCACCCTCAATGCCATACCTCCGTAGTTTTTGCATTAGCCTACCATGGGGTACCTTATCGAACGCCTTGCTAAAATCCATATACACCACATCTACTGCTTTACCCTCGTCCACTTCCTTGGTCACATTCTCAAAGAACTCAATAAGGTTTCTGAGGCACGACCTGCCCTTCATAGAACCATGCTGACTATCCTTGATCACATTATTCCTATCCAGATGTTCATAAATCCTATCCCTTATAATTCTCTCTAAGACTTTGCCCACTACAGAAGTGAGACTCACAGGCCTATAGTTACTCGGGCTATCCCTACTCCCCTTCTTGAACAAGGGGACCACATTCGCTATCCTCCAGTCTTCTGGCACTATTCCCGTAGACAATGACGACATAAAAATCAAGGCCAATGGCTCCGCTATCTCTTCCCTAGCTTCCCAGAGGATCCTAGGATAAATGCCATCAGGCCCAGGGGACTTATCTATTTTCATCCTTTCCAGTATTCCCCAGACCTCTTGCCTACATACCTCAATGTCATCCATTCTAATCACTCGTGACTGAATGTTCACATCAGCAACAGTGTCCTGTTCCTGAGCGAATACTGAAGAAAAGTATTGATTTAGTGTCTCCCCAATCTCCTCCGCCTTCACGCACAACTTCCCACTACTATCCTTGACTGGACCGATACCTACCCTAGTCATTCTTTTATTCCTGACATACCTATAGACAACCTTTGGGTTTTCCCTAATCCTACCAACTAAGGACTTTTCATGTCCCCTTCTCGCTGCTCTTAGCTCTCTCTTTAGATCCTTCCTGGCTACCTTATAACTCTCAATCGCCCCAACTGAACCATCACGCCTCACCTTTACATAGTCCGCCCTCTTCCCTTTCACAAGGGATTCCAATTCCTTATTAAACCACGGCTCCCTCACAAGACCCTTTCCTCCCTGCCTGACTGGTACATACTTATCAAGGACACCCAATAGCTGTTCCTTGAACAATCTCCACATATCATTTGTGTTCTTCCCTTGAAGCCTATTTTTTCAATCCATGCATCCTAAGTCATGCATTACCGCATCATAATTTCCCTGCCCCCAGCTATAACTCTTGCCCTGCAGTGCATACTTATCCCTCTCCATCACTAGAGTAAAAGTCACCGAGTTGTAGTCACTGTCCCCGAAGTGCTCACCTACCTCCAAGTCTAACAACTGGCCTGGTTCATTACCTAGAACCAAATCCAGTATAGCCTCACCTCTTGTTGGCCTATCTAAATATTCTGTCAGGAAACCCTCCTGCACACATTGGACAAACACCGACCCATCTAATGAACTCGAGCTATAACGTTCCCAGTCAATATCTGGGAAGTTAAAGTCCCCCATAACAACCACCCTGCTAGTTTCACTCTTCTCCTGAATCATCCTCGCAATACTTTCCTCTACTTCTCTCGGACTATTGGGAGGCCTGTAGAAAACTCCTAACAGGGTGACCTTACCTTTCCTATTTCTAACCTCAGCCCAAACTACCTCAGATGGCAAGTCTTCCTCCATCGTCCTTTCCACTGCTGTAATACTATCCTTGACAAGCAATGCCACACCTCCCCATCTTTTACCCGCATCTCTGACCCTGCTAAAACATTTAAACCCTGGAACCTGCAATAGCCATTCCTGTCCCTTTTCTACCCACGTCTCTGTAATGGCCACAACATCGAAGTCCCAGGTACCAACCCACGCTGCAAGTTCACCTACCTTATTTCTTATACTTCTGGCATTGAAGTATACACACTTCAAGCCACCTTCCTGTTTACAGGCACCCTCCTTCGAGATCGATGCCTTGTTCCTAACCTCCCTATACTCAAGATCCTGTACCCTAAAGCTCCAGTCCAGGTTCCCTTGCCCCTGCTGAGTTAGTTCAAACCCACCCAAGAGCACTAGCAAACCTCCCTCCAATGATACTGGTGCCCCTCAGGTTCAGGTGTAGACCATCCTGTTTATAGAGGTCCCACCTTCCCCAGAAAGAACCCCAGTTGACCAGAAACCGGAATCCCTCCCTCCTGCACCATCCCTGTAGCCACGCATTTAACTGTTCTCTCTCCCTATTCCTCGACTCTCTATCACGTGGCACGGGTAACAAACCAGAGACAACAACTCTGTTCCTTCTAGCTCTGAGCTTCCAACCTAGCTCCCTGAAAGCCTGCCTGACATCCTCACCCCTCTTCCTACCTATGTCGTTGGTTCCAACGTGGACCACGATCTGGGCCACTCCCACTCCCCCTTAAGGACCCGGAAAACACGATCAGACACATCACGTACCCTTGCACCTGGGAGGCAACATACCAATCGAGAGTCTCTGTCGCCCCTGCAAAACTGCCTATCTGTGCCCCTAACTGTTGAGTCCCCAATAACTATCGCTCTACCTTTCTCCACCCTTCCCTTCTCAGCAACGGGGACAGGCTCCGTGCCAGAGGCCTGAACCTCGTTGCTTAACCCTGGTAAGTCATCCCCCCGACAAGTATCCAAAACGGTATACTTGTTCTTGAGGGGAATGACCACAGGGTGTCCTTGCACTGGCTGCTTCCTCCCACTCCCCCTCACTGTCACCCATCTCTCTATAACTTTCGGAGTAACTACTTCCCTAAAGCTCTGATCTATGACCACCTCTGCCTCACGAATGATCCGCAGTTCATCCAACTGCAGCTCCAGTTCCCTAACACGGCCTTGGAGGAGCTGGAGATGGGTGCACTTCTTGCAAGTGTAATCAGCAGGGACTCTAATGGCTTCCCTCACCTCATACATGTTGCAAGAGGAACATTGCACTGCCTTCGCTGCCATCCCTCTAAACGGTAAACTTTAAAAAACTAGATCTAAAGAAACAAACAAGCAAAATGCAGCACTTACCTGCTTACCACAACGGCTCTACCCTTGTAGTGCCTCGGGTTCCTCGCCTGCGCGCTTATATATGAAAAAAAAACCTTCCCAGGTAGTCTAGCGAGACACCAGCTTCCGGGTCCGCTAGGCGCTTAAAAAAAACTTTAAATTTTAGCCGTTAAAAAAACAAAAACTGGACTATACCCGCGACTTAAAAAAAAACACCACCAGACAGCCGTTACCTGCTCCGCCGAGAGAGTGAGGCCGAAGACTTGAAGCTGCGCACTTATATAAAAAAAACTTCCCAGGTAGGCTAGCGCGACACCAGCTTCCGGGTCTGCTAGACGCTTAAAAAAAGCTTTAAATTTTAGCCGTTAAAAAAACAAAAACTGGACTATACCCGCGACTTAAAAAAAAAACACCACCAGACAACCGTTACCTGCTCCGCCGAGACAGTCGCACACAAATAGGCACAAGCGCAAGTAAAACGCACAGGCTAATACACACATAAACCAATGTCAGCACATAAATACACAAACACACAGACACATGAACAAACACACACAAGTACACATATGGACGCACAGAGACACAGATACGAGTGCTTATAAAACAGAGATAGATAGGTTTTTGATGAATAAGCATGTCAAGAGTTACAGAGAGTAGTCAGCAGAATGATGTTGAGAAAACTCTAAGCCAGTATTAAATGGCATTCAGAGTAGATTGGCCGAATGGCCTACTTCTGCGTTTTTAATGCTCCTGTGGTGTCATGCAATCAGTTATTCTTTTCCTAGGACAGGAGCAGAGAATGAGTTTAATACATATTTGATTGAAAAGAGTCAGTGGTCCTATTGGATAGGTTTAGAGGGCTGAATGGTTTAATTCTATGCCTAATTATTCTGGCCTTGTGTTTCAAAAGAGGTGGCGATTTCATGTTAGGTTAACACAGTTTAATAGAACGAGTCCCACACTGAAATAAGGTCGCCCCATTTCACTTTAGTGCTGTACTATCTGTAGGGTCCTCATCCTCAGGGAGCAGTGAAGACTCGGTTTTTGAAGATATTCAAGACTGAGCTCGACTGATCTTTGCTGGACAGGATAGTCAATATTTATTGGGAACAGACAGGAGATGGATGGTCAAACACAATCAGATCAGCCATGAGCATTCTGACTGGTGGCTCCGAATAGCCAACTGCTGCCCCTACCCCACGTGTTGTTCCCTCAATCCACCCTCGACTCGGTTACAGGGATATACTGCTGCTACTATCTCATGCATTATGCCCTCGGTCCACTCGTCGAAGCTGGGACAGAGATATGGAACCACCTCATTCAGCCAGTCTTTATCATTACCATGAGACTGGAGGAGACCATTCTGCCTCTTTCACGAGTTACAGAGAAAAATGGAACGAATCATTTTAGCTCCTTGTGTACATTTTACTGCACAGCAGGCCATTTAAACTGCCTGAACTGCTGTACAGGAAGCGGTTGCTAACAGTCAATAGAGAGAAGATGTAAATGATTATTTTCACATTACAAAGCTGTAACTGGTGGAGTGCCTCAGAGATCACTATGGAATCATCAACGCTCAATATCTGTATCAAAAATCTGGAGGAAGGGACTGCATATATCAATGCCCAATTAGCTTAAACACCAAGCTGGTCATCCAGTATGTTATCAAATGGATGTCGTGTGTCATCAATGTGATAAAAGTAAAGGGATGTTAGTGAGCAAACCTTCAGCAGATACAGCAGAATGTGAGTTGTCTATTTTGGATGGAAGGAAAAAACAATGTTAAACAATTTAAGTGGAAAGAGAATAGAGAACTCTGTGATACAGACGGTATTCATGATCCTGGTACATGAATCATATGTGGTTAGTCTGCATTTGCAGTAAGTGATTTGGAAGCTAAGTGGAATGATTGTGTTTCTGTTAAAGGGTACCAGGTTTGATCAGGAATGTTTTATTGCACCTGTACCAGTGGAAGTGAGGAGTGCAGATGCTGGAGATCTGAGTCCAACAGTGTGAGGCCTGAAAAGCGCAACCTATCAGGCAGCATTAGAGGAGTGGGAGAATTGGCGTAACGGGTATAAGTCCTTCATCAGGAATCTGCCAGAAATATCGAGTCTCCTGTTCGTTGGGTGCTGCCTGACCTGTTGTGATTTTCCAGAATCACATTTTTCGAGTCTACATCTGTACAGGGCTTTGCTAAAACCACATATGACTCATTATGTGCAGTTTTTATCCCTTAACCTAAAAACAAGATAATTGTTTCCGAAGCTTATTAACAATGTTTTGTTCACATTTTCCTGGAGTGAAGGCCTTTCGTTCTGAAACATTATCAGTTTTGGTCTTAAATGAGAAATCTTTTTGAAGCATACACGATTTCGAGAAAAATCAGCTGGATATGTATTTTCTCTTCTCAGGGACACTAAAACTATGGAATAAATGTTAAGAATAAAATGTATTGATTTTCGCACAGATATTTTGAAGACATCAAACGATTTTTAAAAATTAACCAGATGCATACCTACATATCATCAAATTATAAAGCAGGAATTTTCTTTTTTGGTAATGAAAGGCACTGGGTATAACAACATCAATGATGCACTTGCATATCGTCCATTATTATCCATTCCAGAGAATGTTCACAACGAGCGCACACGGTCCAGTTTTGTGTTCAGTTGACGTAATTGTATGTTTCAACACAGAGAGGGAGCACAATGTTCCCTGTCAGAGAAGCAGCAGCTGATTGATCCCTCTCTGTTATTGTGTTCCACCTGACAACAGTAAATCCCTGACTCACCGCTACCTGATGAGTCGTGGGGAATTCCTATTGCGAGATTCATTGGAATCTCCATACAGTCTGAAGCAAAGGGAATTCAGCTAAATCCAACTATTCTGGCGAGAAATCGCATTACAAGCAGCATGCCTGAGCAGAATGGGCGGCACGGTGGCTCAGTTGTTAGCACTGCTGCCTCACAGCACCAGGGTCCCAGGTTTGATTCCAGCCTCCGGTGACTGCCTGTGTGGAGTTTGCATATTCTCCCCCTGTCTGCGTCGGTTTCCTCCAGGTGTTCCAGTTTCCTCCCACAGGTCCAACAATGTACCGTTCGGGTGAATTAGCCATGCTAAATCGTCCCTAGTGATAGGTGCATTGACCAGAGGGAAATGGGACTGGTTGTGTTACTCTTCGGAGGGTCGGTGTAGACTTGTTGGGCCGAAGGGCTTGTTTCCACACCATAGGGAATCTAATCTAATAACTTCAGAGGACAAAATAACATTTGAGACAGTCTATCATCTATCCATTTGTTATGAGTTCCACTATAATGACACCCTGGAAAGCTTTCATTTTTCTATTTTGTCTTACGATGTGAATGGATGTGTGTGTGTGTGTGTATGTGTGTGTGTGTGTGTGTGTGCGCATGTGTGTGTTTGTGTGTGTGTGTGTGTGTTGACATTTTTCTAGAGGATGATCCAGGCTGACATTTATATGATTAGCCATATCACTAAACTTTGAAATTTGTTGTAAACAGTGGAGCAGTCTAACTGCAAAAGGGAACACTGACCCTGCAACATTGATTGGACCACGAATTCTAAAAGGGCTGTTCAAGTGAGAAATCCCTTCCCCAGAAGTTTGTGGTGCCTGGATGTTTACATGTATTCAAAGTTGTGTCTGTTAAATATTTGATAGACAAGTGAATGTAGGAAAATGGTGTACGTACAGAAGAAGCACTGCTGAGACCACAATCAGATCAGCTACGATTTTAGTGCGTGGCAGAGCCAAGAAAAGTGCCTAATGACCCACTCTTGCTCCTCAGTCCGATGTTTCTATTTTCCATTCAGCCTCTCCCAGCTCCTGCACACGAGTAGATGGAGGCCACTTGCTCGAAATACCTGGTCCACAGTAATCCAAGATTTCCTTCTGTCCATCACAATTGGCATATACAGTTTGGTCTGGGGTCAAAAATGTTAATTCAAAACCCATGATGGGCTCAAAAGACGCCTTTGATCTCTTTACATAGTGTCTCCTCTCTGCAACTTGTGCTTCATTTGTTGGTTATGGTGCAGACCCAGATTCATTGTGAATACAGTCCCCATACCTCACCCAGAGATGAGTCATAAAATGCTTTGCTTTCTTTAACTGCAACATCCAGTAACGGAATGCTCAGGAAAAGTACAACCATTAACTTTCTAATTGCAGAGTATGAAAGCATGAGGAACAGGATCGGATGGTAATTCGGATGGTCAGGCCTGCCATGCCATTGTATAAGATTATGGATGATCCAATGTTGGTATCAACTCTGCTTTATTTCCCGATTCTTCACATCCCTCAATTCTATGACAGGTTCAAAAATCCCACCTACCTCCTCTACAAATCCTTTCAGTGACCTAGCTCCCCGAACTCTATGTACCAGATAACTCCTGACATTCACAATCCTCTATGAGAAGGTTCCACTCCCAAAACATACACAATAACCTATTTGTATGTTCAAAAGAGGTGAACAAAGTAGCTCACGTAAGAGTGACAGACGCTGATATCAAGGCCAGAGTTGACTTAGGACGTTATCAAGGAACGTTAACTAAATTACATTTAATAGGAATCAGCCACAATCTCTCCCCTGGTTGGGGTCAGCCATCGCAGAGAGGAAGATGTACGTGGTTGGTGCACAACAATCCTCTCAGTCCTGGGACATCCCTACAGGAGATACTCAGGGTAGCTTCCTCGACACAATCGTCTTCAGCTGCGTCATCACTGTCCTTCCCCATCATTATGTCAGAAATGGGGATGGTCTCTGAAGATCACACAATGTTCAGAACATTTCCCCCCCTCAGCTCCTGAAGCAGTCTGTGTCTACGTGCAGCAAGACGTGGACTGCATTCAGGCCTGTGCTGGTAAAGTCTCCGTAACATTCATGTAACAAAATAGCCTGACACTGCACATTTACACAGTTAAATGAGGAGCTCATTCAGCATCTCAAGCTGGTTTCACGCGAATATGAGCTAGCATTCAGCCCATCAGAACTACTGAACGGGAAGAGTCGCAGTACATTCAATACACCTGCCTGTTTCATAGGAAGAGAAAGAGTCTGGTCAGCACATCGAAATGTTAAACAGGAACAGATGGAGCCCAAACAGTCTCTATAAACTGTTATACAGGACCAGGAAGAGGCCATTCATCCTCGCAAAGGCTTATACAGGAACAGGTAGATGTCACTGATGCTCCAACATGACAAACCAGAGGAGCAGATCATGATGTTCGTCGCGGCTCCATTGTCTGTGGAGCATATGCTACTTTAACGTGGTTTGCTGGTAGTGAGGAGGGAACCAAGATGTTTTCTGTTAAGTCTCAAGGAGACATCTTCCATCTCCAAAAATGTAGACCCATGTTCTTCGTAGGGGTCGGAAGCTGGTGGGAATAGCAAACTGCTTTAGACTGAAGGTATTGTGGCTGATGTTGGGATTATGGATAACATGACGTTCAGTGCAGGATCGTGCACCAAATGCACTGGATTAATATGCGGGGTTTTTATTCAAAGTCTTGATTTCCTGCTCTCTCATTGATATGGGGAGTGGGGGTGGTTGGGGGGGGATTGTTATCAGAGGTGCTAAAAGTATCTGGAATTTAATAAACTTAGTAAAAACAAAGAAGCCGTGGCATTTATCGCAGTATCAGTGTCTGTTTAGAACATCATGTGTGATCGTCCATCCCA
Organism: Hemiscyllium ocellatum; assembly: GCF_020745735.1. NCBI lineage: Eukaryota > Metazoa > Chordata > Chondrichthyes > Orectolobiformes > Hemiscylliidae > Hemiscyllium > Hemiscyllium ocellatum. Next base: position 188,333 of record NW_026869140.1, on the reverse strand, counting down.
CTGAAGGTTCAATGCAATGCCATCTTATTCTCTCGCAGTGAGACAGATTAATCTTCACGCACACCACATGGTACCATCATCCCAGGGATTAGTTTGGTGGAACTCCTTTGCAATCACTCTGTGGTAAGGAGATCATTCCTTAGAAAGGTGAGAAAATCTGTGGACAAAATTCCAAATACTGCCTCAACAAAACTCTCAGGGATGATCACAATAATTACGTTGCCTCACTTCGCCGTCTCCATTTCTTTCTTATGGCGTTAAAAAAAAGTCATTCGCTATATACTACCACTAATGCGAAATTTACAACTTCCTGACATCTGTATGTCAACAAAACCAGTACCAGAGGTGCCTATCGAGATGGACGTCACTCTCGGGGACAGACTCAATGAGATGGAATAGACCTACCATAAGGAATAGTAGCCTACCTGATGGAAATGAGCAGTAGGAATATGGCAGTCAGGAAGCAGAAGGGAGTTATCATTACTTTTGTTATTTTTCATGAAGTATATGAAGCCCTGGTCAGACCAGCATGTTATCCCTGTCTTCAACTGAGTGTCTGGTTCATCTGTTCCACTGGACAGAAAGAGTAAACCACATTGCTGTGGGTTTGCAGTTACACGGAGACCTGACCAAGGAAGGATAACCCATTGCCCTCTCTAGAGGACATGACACAAGCAGAGGGCTTCTGTTTATTACAAATGATGGTGGTTTATTTTAAATTCCACCAACTTGCTTCATGTGACATCAACAGATTATTGTTCTGTGCCTCTACATTAAGTGCCAATGACTTGAGTACCATACACTATCTTCCTCTCTGACAGATAGTATGGAGAGAACAAGTTAAACATCTCATGAGTAATTATCTTGTCAAGGACATGTGGTAAGAAGGCACTGTAAACATGTGAACCCAGATTTCATAGTGGCACAAATAAAGAAGTTTACTCAGAAGTTGCACTGAGGCTGACGAGTAGATTGGTGCATCGTAATGGTGGTATTTGGCAGGATTTTGATTGAGGAGGATATGCTAATGTAGGTCTGTGCAGGGCTAGAAGGATTATGGAGTTTGAGAACAGTCTGATTCCTTCTCACATATCAGTGCGCAATTTATAAATAGTAAGTTGCTTTATAGAATTTATCAGGAAAGGAATTGTTGATTGGAAGTGAAGACACTGATTTCCCCTTTTCCAAAATTGACCTGGCATGAGCAGAAACACAGTTCAACTCGTTCTAATAGACAAGAGAATGACTTACTAGGAACAACAACGAGAGGGAGGATGGGATAATAACCACCTTGTATAATCCAAAGGATATCTTCGATCCGTGATGCTAATGACATCCAAGGCTGAGAAAGGTAGTAAAGACCCTCGGATAAACTCCTGTCTATTATTGGAACATTCCAGTCTATTATTCTCAGATTCTGATCTCTCTTTCCCGTCTCTCTGGAGCTGCTGATACCTGTTAGTGCTGTCGGTGATGCCCCTGCTCATACTATGGGATATCACATCGAACCCAATCCTTACTTGAAGAAGAGCCTCATCCTCCAGTGACACATTTAAGATCCACAGCGACTGACATTAATCACAGTCGCTGAATAAATAGCTCCAGTTCACCCCTTTCAATTCAATACAGTTATTATTAAATTTCAAAATAACGTATAAAGTTACACATTTGGAGTGGGACACGTAAGGGTGTCTGAGGGAAGGAATTTTGGAGATGGTGGATTGATTGTGTGTTATCATTCAATCTGAATTGGATATGGGAGTAATGACAGAGGATTGTCAGAACATAAATGAGTTTCTCTGTTTATAATTGGAAACATACAGCCTGTAACTAGTGATCAGTCATTACAATATAAATAAAACATTGAGACAACTTTTATAGTCGATAATCTGGCAGGAAAATATGCCTAAGACAACATGGGGTTATAATAGGCAAACGGCATGGATATGTTAACAGAGAATTGTCCCTGACAAATGCAATTCAGATTGTTGCTCCGAGATCAGAGAGGACAGGTGAGGGTCATGCTGTTGATTTGTTAATGCCAATCAGCTGCGATGAAGTGCCACTTACTGGACTTCAATTACAACGTGATTATGGCATTGGGGAGGAGACAAAAAACAGACAGAATTGGGGGACATGGCTGCTGAGACGAGAGTGAGGGAACATGATATTGCCCATTAATCAATATTAGAACGTTTCTCTTTATAAATCATTTGAAGATCAGATTCAACTATAAATCTACAATGAGGACTGAGGACAGCCAATATTGCTAAAGACCATATGGCCACAAGACATAGGAGTAGAAACCTGGCCATTCAGCCCATCCAGTCTGCTCAAACATCAATCAAACGTGATAGGTTTCTCAAACCCATTGTCCTCATAATCCTTGATCCTCTTTACAATCGAGAACCTATCCGACGCAGGCTTAAATATACTCAATGACCTGGCCTCCACAGCCTTCTGTGGCAGTGAATTCCATACATTATAATGCTCCGGCTGAAGAACTTACTCATTATCTCTTTTCCAAAAGATCTTCACTGCGATCTAAGTCTGTGCCTCGGATCCTAGTCTTTCCTATCAATGGAAACATTTTCCCAATATCCACTCTGTCCGGGTCATTCAGTATTCTGTAAGATTGAAATAGATCCCCCTCATCCTTCTAAGCCCAACGAGTATCGACCCAGGTCCTCAAGCATTCCTCATATGTGAAACTTTTCATTCCTGGGAGCATTCCAAACATTCTCAGAACACGCTCCGAGGCCAGTACATATCTGCTGAGATTTAGGGGCCAAAACTGCAGACAATAATCTAAATGTGGCCTGATCAGAGATTTTTACTCTCTTGTGAGTTCATCCCGCTTTTATATTCAATTACTTTCAAAATAAATCCTTTCATAGTATTTGCCTTCTTCACTACTGACTAAACTTGCACATTTACCTTGAGAGACGCCTGGACGAGGATTGCCAAGTCTCTTCGCATTTCACAGTTCTGACATTTCTCCCCATTTAGAAAATAGTCCACGCCTCTATTCTTCGTACCAAAGTGCATGACCTCATACTAGTCCATGTTTTACCCCATCTGCCACTGCTGTGCCCATCTCCTAACCTGTCCAAATCCTTCTGAAGCTTATCTGCCTCCTGCTTGCTACCTGTCCTCTACATATCTTTGTAATATCTCCAAACTTAGCCAGACTGCCCTCTGTTCCATCATCTAGATCATTAATGTACAATGTGAAAAGTCGTCCCAACATTGAGTCTTGCAGAACGCATTTTGTCACCGGGTGCCATCCTGAGAAGGATCATTTTATCCCCACTACCTGCTTTTTGCCAAAAAGTCAAGCTTCTATCCATGATAACACCTTGCCTCTGTCACCATGGGCACTTATCAAAATCAATACTCTTCTGTGTGGCGCTTGTCAAGGGCCTTCTTGAGGTCCGGGTAATAACATTCGGGTAATAACATCCATGACAAGCAACATGAATTCGACTGGGACAACACTACTATTATAGGACAAGCCCAATCGAGAACAGCCAGAGAGTTCCTAGAGGCATGGCACTCATCCACAGATTCAATCAACAAGCTCATCGACCTGGACCCAATATACCGACCACTGCAGCGGACAGCTGGAACTGAAAACTGGAAGCGGCAGATTCAAACCATTACAAATGCCGGAGGAAAGATCACAGAAGTGCTTCACAGGAGGCTCCCAAGCACTGAGGATGTCACCTAGACAGGGGACAAAATGTCTGCAATACAAATTCCCAGCTCGGCGAACAGAACCACGACATCCATTGTCTCTCCTTGGTCTAAGCTGCTTGTTACTTTCTCAAAAGGTTCTAGCAGATGTGTCAAGCATGACCTCCCCTTGATGAAACCATTCTGACTTATCCTATACTACCATACTCCTCCAACTATTCAGAAATCTCATCCTTCTCGATCTGTTCCTGGATTTTACCCACGACTAAGGTTAGGCTGTTCGATCTGTAATTTTCCGTCTTCTGCCTTATTCCCTTTTTAAGCAAGGATTTTACGTTAGCGCTATTCCAGTTCTCTGGGGCAAGCCCCGATTCTAATGATTCCTAAAGATCACCACTAACGCCTCAAGTACATCTGAGCTTTCTCCCTTAGTACTGTGTAGTTTAGTCCTTCTGGTCCAGGTGATTTATCTATATTTATCCCATTGAGCTTTCCTACCCCTGCCTTGGCGATGGGTGACATTCTGAGCTTTACCCCTTCACACTGTCGACTTTTTGGGAAATTATTTGTGTCCTCGGCCATTTCTTTGTTCTCCACTACTGTCTGTCCTGTGCCATTTTCCAGCAGCCTAATGTCCACCTTTATCTCACCTTTGCCCTTTTTATATCTAAAGACCTTGCAATTTTCCTTGATTTAATTGGCAAGCTCATCCTCGTATTTAATCTCCTCCCCCAATATTTCTTATTTTGTTTCCATCTGTTGGTCTTTGTAAGCTTCCAAATCGTCTGGTTTTCCTCTGACCTTCGTCACATTATATGCTTGCTCTTTTGCTTTTATTCTGTCCCTGACTTCCGACACAAACACCTGATGAAGGAATGGCGCTCCGAAAGCTAGTGTGCCTCCAATTAAACCTGTTGGACTATAACCTGGTGTGTGATTTTTAACCGAGTCAGCTATGTTTGTTTCAACCTCCCCTGTATCATGATTCTTTCTTTTCTCTGGATAAATCTCTGTTATGTCTAATGAAGTACTCCCAGATACTCCTGTCATTGCTGTTCCACTTTTTATCATGATAGGCCCTTCTCCCAGTCACTTCTACCCAGCTCCTCCCTCATGCCTCTGTCGTTGCCTTCATTCAGCTGAAATACCTTTAAGTCTGATTCTATCTTCTCCATCTCAAATTGCAGAATAAATTCAATCATATTATGATCACTGCTTCATGCCTGTTCCTTCACCTTAAGCTCTCTTAAATAGTCTGCCTCATTGCACAACACTAAACCCAATATTATCGTTCCTGAATGGGCTCAATCAGAACCTGCGCCAAAAAGCCTGATCGAAGATTATCCACAAATTATTTTTCTTGCAAAACACTACCAACCTGATTGTTCCAGTCCCCCCCCCCATGTATTGAAATCTCCCATAATACTGTACTTTGCCTTTTCTACCCATCTTTTCTATCTCCTGGTGTGAATTGTGCCGCAGCTACTGACTACTTTTTGGAATCCTGAACATAATGCCAACTACGTTTCTTTTATCAATCTTTGGGGATACTCAATTCTACTCACATTGATTTTGTGCCATATGACCCTACTTTAGATGATACAGTCAGAGAAATATACAGCATGGAAACAGGTTCTTCAGTCCAACTCGTCCATGCTGACCATATATCCCAACCTAATCGAGTTCCATTTGCCAGCACTTGGCCTATATCCTTTGCACACCTCCTATTTACATGCCCATCCAGATGTCTTTTAAATATTAGAATGGGGCAAGTGTCCACCACTTCCTCCCACATTGTTTCCATGCACACACCACCCTGTGCATGGAAGACCTTGCTCCTTTGGTCCCTTTTAAATCTTTTCCTTCTCAAACTAAACCTATGCCCTCTAGTTCTCCCCCACCCCAGGGAAAATACTTTGTTGATTTATCCCATGCATGCCCCTCGTGATTTTCTAAACCACTATAAGGTCACCCCTCAGCCTCTGACGCTCCAGAGCAAACAGAAGCTCAAACATTCTAATCCTGGTAACATCCTTGTAAATATTTTTCTGAATCCTTTCAGGTTTCACAACATCCTTCCTATTGCAATGAGATCATAATTCTTATGATTGATTGATTTGCATTCTTACTAATACAGCAACTGCTCCCTTCACTCGACCTGTCCTTTTGATAGGATGCATGCCCTTGAATATTCAGCTGTCAATCCTAATCCCCTTACAGCACGTCTCTGCCAATTTAAATCTGCGCCACAAGCTCATTTAACTGATTTTGTATCCAGCATGCATTCAGATATAACACTCTCAGTCCTGTGTTAACCATCCTTCCTCTTAGTGTCATTCATCTGTCCAGTGTGCTTGAAGTTTGATTGTTCATACTTTCAATACACACTGTCCTATTTGTGCCTATGCTGGAGATTTTAATACCTCCTCCTGCGTTCTGCACTCTTACCTCCTCTTTTAATTCGAGTTTTCTAATTTCCACATAACTGAAACCCCAACCCAAACCTAAAAAAATGTTCAAGTTATGTGTTTTTTAGACTATGGTCCCAGCATTGTTCAGATGAAGACCAGCCCATCAGAACAGGTCCCTTTTTCCCCAGTATGCAACACAAAATACAGGGACAAAATGACTTTGTGTACATTCCAAAATATGGAAAGTACAAGCAGATAAGATTGTTAAAATACACTCATGACCTTGAGCTATATAATTTGCAATGTGAATTAGAAAAACAATGGAAGTGTTGTGCAAACTTTATCAGTCATTATTCGGCCTACAGCTGAGATGCTGATTTCCCCTTTGTCAGTGACCCCCTTCACTGAGATTATCTGCTACAGTCCCACACAGTATTTCGGGGACTGATCATTTCCTGCTGCTGTTCGCTCAGTCTATTTAAGTTAATCCACCTTCTCCATGGAACCAATCAATTGGTCTATTGGATTCTGTTCAACTGTCAGCAACCCAGCTCTACGATGTTATTGGAGATAAATGATCTGGGATAACAGCCAGTATCAGCACAGTGCTCACAGGGTATGGCACCAGATAAAGGGCTTGCAGTCCAGGGGAATTTCTAAATAAAATTTCCATCTTCTGTCTATTTTCGTCATGCTGTCTCATGATCTATCCAGCTTCACTCTCGTCTAACACCCGTTCCTCTTACTCAGCCTGTCGCTCTGCTTTCAATCCGCTCTGTTGATCTCCCTTCACATTCTTTCTTTTTGTTTCATTCTCCCTCTCTCTCTCTTCCCCTCTCTCTCAGTCTGTCTCAAATAACTGTCTCTACTTTCAGATAGTGCTGTTGGAGAGCTTGTGGATGTACAATGGGCTGAATTGCATCCGTCTGTTCTGTACTAATTCTGAGGTTCTCTGAACGACAATAACGACTTTCAGTGCCTGGAGATTAAAACTGGTCCTGCGAAGGACACAGTACACAATCATCCGTTATCTCTTCCTGTTTTCTGACATGTAGTGTCCTGGAAATATCTGTTCAAACGAAATAGATTAAAATTGGAGCAGTTGGGAGTACATTCACCAGACGATATTGCAATCAGTATTTAATAAACAGTTCCACCACTCAAGATGTGGATTTGCTTGATAGCAGCTCCTCCCAATTAATAGCCCCTCTCTTCTGCCTGAGCTGGCGTAATTTGCCTTCTGCCAATTTATTAACTTCCATAAGGTCCTGACTTAGTCCATGTTCGTAGCTATCTCTAACCTGAGGGCGTTGTGATCACTTTTTCCAAATGGATCTTCTACTGAATGGTCAGTCACCTGGACACACTCATTATCTAATACGAGGTCCAGTAAGGCCCCTCCTGTAGTTGGACTATCCACATACCGCTGCAAATAACTTTCTTGGATGCACTTAACAAATTCTACACCATCTAAGCCTCTTGCTCTAAGCGAATCTCAGTCAATATTGGGGATGTTCAAGTCATTCATTATGGCAACTCTTTTATTAATGCACATTTCCGTAATCGGCCTCCATATTTGTTCCTCAATTTCTCGGTGGCTGTTGAGGGACTACAGTATAAGCCTAACACAGTGCTTGCATCCATCTTATCTTTGAGCTCTATTCATGTTACCTCGGTAGATGAGCCCTCCAGTACGTCCTCTCTCAGTGCAGATGCAAAATTCTTCCTGATTAATTAATGCAACTTCTCCCTTTCTTTTACCTTCCCCTCTATCTCATATTAAACAACAAAACCCTGGAAAGTTGAACAGCCAGTCCTATCCCTTTCTCACCCAAGTCCCTATAACATTTCCAACATCGTAGCCCCATGTACGGATTCAGGTTCTAAAATAATCTGTTTATCCATAATAATCCTTGCATTAAAATAAAAACACTTCAGCCAAACACATCAGATACTGACGTGATACTTGGTTTGAAATTCCCTGATATGAATTCTCTGTTGCTGTTTTCCGATGACAGGAAATTATAAGACTATCAGTAAAGCAGAAAATATTGTAAACAGACAGTTCCAGTTTCCTCCTTTGTTACTTCAATCTGTACATTGCATTACACATGGTCCGATTTCAACAGCGTGCTGAATAATTATTTAACTTTAAACAACTGTCTCCAGCTAGTCACTGCATATTCAACAACTATTTCTCGACCCACTGGATTGATTGCTCTCTTGTACCTCTATCACGAAATCTCTGTAATATGTATATTTTCATTATATGTACTCACCCAAGCTCCAGGTTCTGACCTGCCAGATACCTCACATGAAACTCATCACACTTCAGGTTGCCAGCCCCATTGTGTTCAGTGCCCTCTGCTTCTCTGTTGCTGATCTTAGCTGCACTGGTTTTTGTCTCCAATTCCTCCTCAGACACTGTATTGTGGACCTACTGCTCTGGTTCTCATTCCCTGTCCCCACCCCCGACCACCCCGACCACACTAATTTAAACCCTCCTGAGTTACAACAGCAAACCTGCCTGCCAGGAGGTTGCAGCCAGTTCAGAACCATCTCATTCTTCTTGTGTAGATCCTAGGTAAAATAAGGACTGCAGATGCTGGAAATTAGATTCTAGATTAGAGTGGTACAAAAGAACCAACTCCCACAGCTACCTGGATTACACCTCTTCCCACCCTTCCTCCTGCAAAAATGCAATCACATATTCCCAGTTCCTCCGCCTCCACCGTATCTACTCCCAGGAGGACCAGTTCCACTACAGAACACACCAGATGGCCTCCTTCTTTAGAGACTGCAATTTCTCTTTTTCACGTGGTTAAAGAAACCCACCAACGCATCTCGTCCGCATCCCACACCTCTGCCCTCAGACCCTATCCCTCCAACTGTAACAAGGACAGAACAACCATAGTGCTCACCTTCCACCCTACCAACCTTCACATAAACCAAATCATCCGACGACGATTCTGCCATCTACAGACGGACCTCACCACCGGGGACATATTTCCCTTCTCACCTCTTTCCGCCTTCCGCAAAGACCATTCCCCCCGTGAATACCTGGTCAGTTCCACGCCCCCCAACAACCCACCCTCCATCCTAGCACCTTCCCCTGCTCCCACAGGAATGGCAAAATCTGCGCCCACGCCTCCTGCCTCACCTCCATGTAAGGTCCTCAAGGTGCCTTCCACATCCATCACAGTTTTCTCTGCACATCCACCAATATCATTTATTGTATCCATTGCTCCCGATGTGGTCTCCTCTACACTGCGGCGACTGGCCGCCTCCTCGCAGAGCACTTTAGGGAACATATTTGGATCACCCGCACCAATCAACATTTCAACTCCTCCCCGCCCGCCCCCTCACTCAGCCGAGGACATGGAAGTCTTCGGCCTCCTTTACCACCGCTCCCACACCACCTGCCACCTGAAAGAAGAATGCCTCATCTTCCACTTGGGAACACTTCAATCCCAGGGCATCAATGTGGACTTCACCAGTTTCTTCATTTCTCCTTCTACCACTTCATACCACTTCCAAACTTCCAGCTCAGCACTTTCCCCATGACTTGTCCAATCGACCTATCTTTCTTTTCACCTATCCACTTCAACATCCTCTTTGACCTTCATCCCCACCCCATTCACATTGTACTCTTTTCTACCTTTTCCCACCCTCTTCTCTGACCTATCACCACCATCCCAACCCCCATTCACCTATTGTACTCTTTTCCACCTTCACCCACCCTCCTCCCTGTCTTGTCACCTCCATCCCCACCCCCATTCAACGATTGTACTCTATGCTTCTTTCTCCCCAACCCCACCTTCCTCTCATTTATCTCTCCACCCTGCAGGCACTCTGCCTCCTTTCCTGATGAAGGGCTTTTGCCTGAAACGTCGATTTTCCTGCTCCTCGGATTCTGCTTGAACTGCTGTGTTTTTGCAGCACCACTCTAATCTAGAATCTTGTGTAGATCCTACTGACCCCGGAAACCCAATGATCCACATATCGGAGATTGCTGCCAGTTCAGGCCCATCCATCTGTCTTGTGCATATCCTCCCAACTTGGGAATTCCTACGATCCACATGTCGGAGATTGCTTTCCATGTTATCCTCCTTGTGTAGGTCCTACTGACCTGGGAATCCCAATGATCCATACATCGGAAACTGCAGCCAGTTCAGGTCCACGCTCTCCTTCTTGTGTAGGTCCTACCGACCCGGGAATCCCAATGATCCACATATCAGATGTGCTGTCTCCCCTACCAGCTCTTTGACCAGGTTGTTTTTTTTTCTTCTGTACTACCTTCCTACTCCTAACATCACTGGCAAGTGACATATTCTAGTCTCTCCAAAATTCAAATATCTTTCAGTATAACTCCGGCAAGTACTTTCCTTTAATTTTGTAAATATATTTATTATAATTGTTTTAACTTCACAAACATATAAACTTATTGAAAAATACAATCAATAACAAATAATAAAAAGAAAAAAAAACACAAATTACAACACAACAATTGTCTCCTAACGATTAACCTACCCTTTATTACAAAACAAACCCTAACACTGTGCAAAGCAACACCAAAGAAAAGGAAAACAAAAAAAAACACACAAAATGCAGCACAGCTATGCTCGGCACAAAGCTCCCAAACAGGGGAACAGGAGCATTGTCAAATCTTACCATTCTGCTTAAACAAACACCATAGTTAAGACAACTGACAAATCTGTTTCCAAATAACTCAAGTCGTGCTGCCATGCCTTATAAAAATGGTCTGTTGTGTGCTGCACCATGTTTGTAAAAGAAGTCCAAGCGAATGTCCTCCATAAGTTATTTCTGCCATCCCAGCAAGCCCGGTTGGTTCTCAGACACCCAATTCATCAGAATTTTATTCCGTGCACAGTATGCAAGAATATTAAATAATTTCTTCCCATGCCCGTCCAAAGATGGTAAATTCGGTCGACCTAAGAGGAGAGATACCGGGTCTAGTTTGACTTCAGTCCTCAATACCCTCCCTATCTCTCCCGCTCAAGTCAACATAGAGCCTATGGCATGTCCAGAAGCAATGGGTAAGAGTACTTACACTTATTTTACATTTGGGGCAAACTGAAGATGCGCCTTTTTAATCTTCGCAAGATGGTCTGGTGCCAGATGAGCCCTGTGCAGAACTGTTAACTGTGCAGCGCATGTCATATTACAGATTGAGATCTTTCAAGTATTCTCCCATAAGTTATCCCATGTTTCAGAACAGATCTGCACTCCTAGCTCTTCCTCCCTGACCTCACATAACCAGTTAATATCCTGCCAGGCCCTGCCACCCAGCAGGCAATAGAGGGCACTAACCAAGAGGGTGCTTGTAGAACATAGCAACAACCTCTCTGGATTGGGCTTATAGGGCTGAGTAAGAAGCGTCGTCTTCTTCTGGATGAAATCCCTAACCTGAAAAAAAAGGAAAAAGTCTCTGCTGGGCAACCCGTATTTGCAGCTCAGTTGCTCAACAGACATCATAACCTCCCCCTCAAACAAATCTCCCAAACTAGAAACTGCTCTCGCTGCCCATAGTTTGAACCCTGAGTCCATAATCCCTGGTTGGAACCCTGGCATGCCAAGTATAGGTGTAAATGGCGAAATCTTAGATAAACAAACCTCACTCTGACGCATTGCCCTCCAAGCCCTGACTGTACTAATGACAATGGGGTTCCAGCAGTGGTCCATAACTGTCCTCATCTTATCCATGATGAACAAGTTATTAAGAGGGCATTTGGCTTACGAAGCCTCAATTTCCAGCCCTATTGAGGTTGGATCGTTACCTATCGATTCGCAGACGCAGAACAGCAGGGAACTTCATTGATACCTTCTGATGTCTGGGAAATCAACTCCAAGCCCTCCATGTGGCAACTGCAAGTTAGTAAGTTTGATGCGAGGCCTCCCATGATAAAAGACAAAGGAACCAAACCACCCCAGAAGCTTCCACAGCGTTGCCCTGGGAAAGAAAATAATATAGGGAGCATACACATGGGATAAAGCAAACGAAAAGAACATGCATCTTAATGAGAGATAATTCGGATCAGCCATGAAATTGGAAGAGCTTCCCATCTCTGGAGATCTCGCCTAATATTGTAGAGCAAGTGAACCAAGTTAGGCAGGAATAACAGATCAAACTTGGGGGTAATACAAATGCCAAGGTATCGGAGCCCTGCCTATGAGCACTTAAAAGGGAAGTTAGGGCCACCTCCAACTTCTGGCACATCCTTAAAGTTCCCTAAAGGCATAACCTCCGATTTTGCAAAGTTAATCTTTTGTCCTGAAATAGCGCCAAATGAATTGATACATTGTATCAAATGAGGTACGGAGGTCAACGGGTTCGATAAAAACAGAAGGACATCATCCACATACAGTGTAATCCTGTGTGCCCTTGATCCCACTTCTGGAGCGGTTCTGTGGATGTTCTGACGAATGGCTTCTGCCAGCGGTCCTATAATCAACGTAAACAACAACAGAGAGCGGGGGCAGCCTTGACAACTACCCCTACCAATCGTAACATTCCCAGACTTCACCCCATTGGTGATGACCTCGACCAAAGGGTGGCAATATGTAACCACCACCCACCTAGCAAAGACTTCACCCAAATCAAACTGTTCGAAGACATTAAAAAAATACGGCCATTCCAACCAGTCGAATGTTTTCTCTCCACCAAGGGAAATCACCAACCTCTGAATCGATCACTGCTGACAAACCTGGACCACATTCAGCAACCTTCTAATATTATGAGAGGACCTACGGCCCCTTATAAAGCCTGTCTGGTCCCTTTTAAATTATATGAAGCAACACTATTTCCAATCTCAGCGCCAGAAAGTTTAATTTAGATATTTGTGAGGTTTTGCATTTCAGTAAGTTAAAGCAGGGTCGTGCCCTGGGTAATGTTACTGAACAAAGTGATCTACTGATGCGGGTTCATAGTTCCTTGAAAGTGTAGTTGCAGGTAGACAGGGTGGTGAACGATTGAACGATTGGACAGAATCTTGCAATCTGAATTTAATAGGGAGATGGGCTTGTATGAGGCACATTCCTCAGGAACCTTCCCCATCTCAAGAATTAAGGAAATATTAGATTCTCTCCAAGATGGTAATATGCATTCATGAATATATGAGTGATTGGGCATCTCTAACATCGGCCCTGACAGAATCCCTGTAAACTCCTTATAAACCTCGCCCGGAGGACCGTCAGGGCCAGGCGCTTTCTCACTCTGAAGTTGCCTTGCTGCATCATGTATTTCCTGAACTGTCAAGGGGCCATTAAGGAGCGCGACCTGTTCCAAGATCACCCCTGGGAGGACAGTGTTCTTAAAAAAGTTTCCATTTTATACCTCCTGTTTTCGCAACCGTCAAATCGATACAATTCAGAGTAAAAGCTCCGTAAAACCTCATTAATCTTTTTAGCACCATATGTAAGGACCCCGGCGCTATCTCTGATTGCAGTAATGGATGGATGAGCACGCTTTTTCCGAGTCAGACATGCTAAATACTTCCCTGGCCTGTCCCCATATTCGAGCAACTTTTGCCTAGCAAAGGCAAGTCCTTCCTTTGCGTTTTGTGTCAGTATTGAATTCAAGGCAGCCTGAAAGGCCGTGATCTGCTGTAGGTTAGTGACCGAAGGCCGCGCAAAATGTCCCGCCTCCGTGGCTTTCAACCACGTCTCAAGTAGACACTGCTGTTCTTGCTTCTGTCATTTCTGGCTAGCTGAACTGGAAATATCTAATCCCCAGCAAAGATTTTTGCAGTCTCCCACTGCATGGACAGACTACTAGCCATGCCCGAGTGGATAGTCAAGAATTCCTGAGAGTCCTTCAAAAAGTATTGCACAAATTTGCAATCCTTAAGGGGAAATGGTCCCAAATGCCAGTGCCACAAACCTAGCCCTTCACTCTTGGCCTTAACCTCCAAATAGACTGATGCGTGATCAGCAATAGATATATTCACAACTTTTCCACCCATAATAGAATCTAGAAGAGCGAGAGAGCCAGAAAGACGCCAATACTTGTGTGACAAATTTGTTGGTTTGAAAAAAGGTGAAGTCCCTGCCGGTAGGATGAAGACATCTCCAAACATCCACCAGCCTCAACTGTTCGCATAAGCCAACCACCTGCATGGCCTCTGAAGAAATAGCTGGGGGCCCACAAGGCATCCTGTCCACTGTCGGATTCAAGAGAGGCATTATCTTTAGCATCGCGAATTGGAGATATACCGATGGCTATTCAAGCTGGTTACTATACTAACTTTGCCATAGCTGGTGTTCCTGGTAAGTCATTCGATCTGTCTAGTGAACCGGTCTGAACTGAATTAATGCTCATGATATGTAAAATTTGGAAAAGTGCAAGTCAACGTTTTCATTTCCAATCAACGATTCCATTCCTTAGGAAGTAAAAATCGCAAATTACTCAATACAAATTGCTCATCAATATGCGAGGATGAAAGAGACTGTTCTCAACCTCCTTGATTCACTCAGTAAGTCACTCTGTCTGTCGATTGAACTGAATTGATGCTGATGATATGTAAATTTTGGAAAGGTGCAAGTCAACTTTTTCAGTTCCAATCAAAGATTCCATTCCATAGAAATAATAACTAGCAAATTATTATTTGCAAATTACTCCCCACTATGCGAGGATGAAACGCACTGTCCTCAACCGTCTTGATTCATTTTCTCCTGCACAGTTCACATCTCCATATCATCCACAATCACCAATCCTGTCCATTACCGACATTATGACATCCAGTCTCTTCCTCAGCCTCAGTGTAACTCCTGAATAAACCATCGTTTGTGCCTTTGTTAATTCCGGATACATCTGTTTCAAGTCCCTTCCTACCACGTGTCCATTACGAAACAATTGCACTTGGGATGTTAAACTTGTTCTCTGCACAGAATCTGAAAGATTGGAAGATAGTGTATGGTGGTCACATCATTGGCTCATAATCTAGAGCCACAGAATAATAATCTGTGGATATCAGCTTGCCTCATGCTCTTTCGAGAAAGCAGTTGGTCATCCTTACCTGGTCGGGTCTCGGTGCGACTGCAAACCCACAGCACTGTGTTTTACTCTTTTCTGCCCTGTGGAACAGTTGAACTAACCGCTCACTGCAAGATCGGCATAAGATGCTACCCTGACCAGGTCTGCACACATCCCGTGATGGCAAATCAAAAGGAAAGATCACTCCCTTCCTCTGTCTGTATCCCATATTCCAGCAGTTCATTTCCATTCAGGTAGGTGGCCATTCACTGTTTGAGATGCATTATTTGCGATTGATCCCCTCCCCTAGAGTGATTCCATCTGAATTGGCACTTCCGGTGCTAGCTTTAAAAATGCTGACCTACAGATGTAAAGATGTTTTAAATTCCAAATCAGTGACAGTGCATCGTAAATGAATAGTTTCCTATTTCACACAAAATAAACAGAGCCAGCTAAGTGAGGGAAAGAAATTATTGCGATCAAACCTGAGAGTGTTGTTGAGGCAGTATTTGGGGCATTGTGGATACATTTTCTCTCCTTTATGAGGAGTGATCTCCGTACCACAGGCAGAGTGAACAGGGGTTCCACCAGATTAATCCCTGGAATGATGGCACCATGAGGAGCGAGTAAAGGTTGATCTGTAGCGCCGAGAGAGAATGCAAGGCAATTGCATTGAACACTGAGTGCGATGGGCAATCACTCATTATATTCTAAACAGACAATGAGTATGTGATCAATTCCATGACTATTCTTTCACTCAGGATGCATGCTTGAGGATAGTTTCAGTGCCTGGGAGGACGTTACGCCCTCCTACCCCAACCCTCACTCCTCACGGTGATTGACAGAGCCAGAGAGTTCCAGGTTTTGAAACAACTCTCCCACAGTAATACAGTGCACTTGGTGTGTGATCCTGCACTGAATATAATATTATCCATCACCCCGACAGCAGCCACAATACCTTCATTCTAAAACAGTTAACTATTCCTTCCAGCTTCTGACCTTCATGAAGAACATGAATCCATATTCTCATAGATACAAGGTGCCTCCTTGAGGTTTGGACCATAAGACGATAATGCAAAGTACAAAAATGATCAACACAATTCCACCGAATGGTTCAAACAAATTGAGGTCTTCATTTGAAGCATCTTTCAAAGCAAGTTGTTTATTTTTTAAACATTGTTTTCCTAAATACCTCTAAAAAATGAACAGTTTCTGAGTACTTTGCAGGCAGAACACTTGAAAGAATTTCATTCTGTTTGGAATTATTTGTGGCACTTTTTAATATCCCGGTTAAAATCTCCAATCGATGAATGCAACTGAGAACATCAGAGTCAACCTCACAGTACTGTCAGAGGAGGGGAAGATAGAATTGTCTCGCACACTGCTCTTGAGTAAATTATAAATTTCAAACAGCCCAATACGTGCAACCAGTGGGAGTGTAAATGAAACAATTAAACAGAGCCCCGTTTCAACTCTGGGAATCTTTAGAAACTCTGTGAGAGGGGAATGAAGGGTGGACTGACCGACTGAGCAGAAACCGTCAAGGTCCCTTCCCCTTCTTGCAGGAGCAGGGACATGATCTCTGATGTTCTCGAGGCATTAACTGATCTGAGATATTGAAAGCATTCCCATTAGAGCTGCTCAACTCTCGCTGTTATCAGTCAGGAACAGTAAAACCTGATTCTCTGACTAGGCACCCAACTCTGGCCGCGATTTGGAAAACACCCACTCTTAACCAATACACCACAAGTGCTGCCTCCCAAGCTGTGGGACTGCTTCGTAATGGCAATGCATATGGCGTTTTGATTTATCAGGTCATAAGTTTGAGCAAGTCATCGACTGTTTACAGAACGGAAAGAGGCCCGTCATCCAAGTTTTCAGCTCTTGGTGTGTCCCCTTGTGTTCCTAAATGCTTCAAGCACTCGTTGCAACGCTATTATCCAGTCACGTTTTACAATGGATGCGACTGCAGTTAAAGATGGATAACCTGTGTTTACACTCCCTCGGTGATCTGAACCCCATTTCACATACAGAGGCAAACGCACAGACACGTTCTGGCGAAGTGACTGTGGCCTCAGGAGATATCAGCCAGAAAGTAGGATTGCATTCAATTGGTTTATTTTGTCTCACTTCAGATTTCCACACCAGAGTCTGGATACAGCAAATAAATGAAGCATTCAGCCTTTCATTTATCCATGTTCCTCCCCGATCTAAGCATTGAGCTACGGAGGCAGTGTGCTTTGAGAGGAGGATTCTCATTCTTTTGAAACTGCAACATAATAGATGATTGAATAGTCCCTGTATTAGAAAACAGTCGTAACAAAATCAAGACAGAACTGAAGGCATCATGTGCAGAAGGATGGGAGACTGTAATGCTGAATCAGACAGTTTCCAGGGTGAAAGAAACAGAGACCGTCCCTGGAATTCTCGTAATTTGGATTACGTGCTCTGACAGCCATGGCCTGTAAATCGTGAGCATTTATTGTTACCAATATGTAATGCTACTTCTCCTTAAATGTAGATTTATGACGTGGACATGCAAACATAAATCGTGACATTGATCAAAATTGATGTATTGTTTTATTCCATATTTAGGCAGCAAGAATAACATGTAAACACTTAGATTATCATTAAATTCCAATATTAAAGCCAGTTAGTGCTTTCACAAAATTACAAAAGCAGAGGAAGAGCTGGGAGTTGCATGACGGAAGGAGGCGACTGCTCCTGCTTTCGACCCACAACTTGTCATACCGTTTGTCCCAAGAACATGTGCAGAAGCAAAAATCTGGCAAACTGATGCATATTTTTTTAAAAAACAGAAAACGCTGGAAGTATTCAGCTTGTCTCGCAGCTTCTGAAAGAGTGGTAGAGCTCAACACCATCACAATCTGATTGTATTTACTTTGTATTCACGATAACTAATGTCCAAATCACATCTCATTCAGATATATTTCCTCATCTTGAAAAGGTATGCACGCTGTTAGTTTGCCATGAGAAACGGTTTGTCAATTAATTCAATACTGACAGGATTGCCGTTTAAAGCTGTGTGAAAGACGTTACAAACGGTCATACCAGACAAAATAAGGTGCCACGTTAAAAAATGTGTGTTTCATTCTGTAAAGCGAAAATAGAATTGTTCATAGTAAATTGTGGTGAACTGTCTGCTGATTTTTTTTGATGAGGTAAGAAGAAGTCTTCATGAAGCTAATCCAAAACGATCAGATAAATATAGATTGACAAATCAAAAGACAAAAGTTCTGTGAGACCATTGTGTCTGAAATCTGGGTATGAAGGGATGTAAGGGATAATAGCAATATTGATCAAAAATTGGCTGCGTGAAATGTTACTGATGAAGTGTGCCTGCCTGAAACTTCGATTTTCATGCTCCTCGGATGCTGCGTGACATCTGTACTTTTTGAGCACCACTCTCATGCTGACTCTGATCTCCAGCATCTGCAGTCCTCACTTTCACCTGCGGGAAAGGGAACAGACTCATCATTAACAATTGTGCTTTGAACTGGAAGAGTTTGTCAAGCGAACTTTGACTGAGCATTTGGATGTGGAAGTTATGGATAGATTAGTTTAGCCCAACAGCATTCTATCAGTGCCCCCAGCGCGCCCATGAATTTCTCTGACTGTGTGGAGGAACAGTGCTTCCAGCTTGGTCCTGGAGGACCCCCTTTTCTTCGCTGTTGACATTATACGTCATTAGTTGGGATGGGTCCTGCAGCATGCATAAGGTTAACATGATTGTTGAGTATGCTTTCGGCGAGTGATCATTGGAACGAAATGTTGTCGATATTCCGTGAGTAAGGGCTAAAGGGGAGGGAAGCACCAGGTGCTATAGCACAGTTAGAGGTTTCATGTTTGGTCATTATATGACTCTGGACCCAAACACAGTGTCTCTGGGGTCGCCAATTCAGCCAAAGAGAGCCTGAGTCTTCTTCCCAGAAACAGACACCAGTCAGCCTCCGCTATTCCTGGCTCAGTTTTATCTTGTTTTTACATTTCTCAGGTCACTGTTGGGTTATCTATCTTTAGTGTGAAAAGAGCTGAAAATAAACGAAATTGTTTGAAATCATGGCTTTGGTTCATGAGGAGTTGGTCTTGTTGGAAGACGTTTGGCTGTGTAATCGCGACTGGGATTGATGGGAAAGTGTACCCCAAGAACACCTCTGTCCCTTACCTTGCTATAAATGTTTCATAGACGGAAAAAATGGAGCAGGAAGTGGAGGGACAGAACGCCTGAGCAGGATAGCGGGTCTCAGAAGCTTTGGAATTTGGGGTCATTCGTTGCCAATCCCTCAACAAAAACCCGACTCATTGCTTTTCTCACTGCTCCCCTTCCCCACCCTTTCCTAACACTCCCTCCACCCAGTACCAGCAATGTTTTAAAGACGTTTACTGATTTTATACATACTATGTCGCTTTTATCAGAACATTCAGTAATTTGAGAATTTGATTGAAATTGAGATACAGAACAGCCAGTGTACGAACTTCAAACATTACTTTGCAACTCCTCGAATTGCTGACGTCCGTATGCTAAAATTGCTTCCCGATTGCTGCTTGGTAAATATTTACAGGATTTTTTTTACATCTAGATAATATGTCACTGATTCCTGTGTCAGTTAAAAACAGTTGGTCTTTATATCCCACTTTTAACAGAATGGACATATGAAACAATGGAACAGGACTGGTTTATTGTGATATTTGATCCTTCTCCGTAATTCATATGATCTTGGCTGATCCTTCTGCACACTTACCTGCGACCTCTTTCGGCCTACACCTTTTGATTCCTCTTGCCGTCAAAACTACTGGTATCTTCATCTTGTCAACATTGCACGTTCTGGCTTTAATTACTTTCTGTGCCAGCAAATCTCACTGAGTAACCAGTATTTGATTAAATAATAAAATCCTCATCTCAGTCTGAAATGGACTACCCCATATTCTTAGAAGTGACGCTACCTCCCCACATTCTATGGTTTGGACGCCCTGGTTATTGAAAACATCCTTCCTGCCTTTACCTTATGTGTACCTTTTAGAATTTTATTCCTTTCTGTGATATCCTACTTCATCATTCTAAACTTGAGTGCTTTTCATCCTAACGAATCCATTCTGTCCTCATACGTCAATCCTGCCATACCATGGATCAGTCTGATAAATCTTTGTTATGCAGTCTCCGCATCGAGAACATCCTTTACCAGATAAGGATTCCAAAACTGCATGCAAAACTCTCCGTTGTGGTGTCAACAAGACCCTGCACAATATCAGCAAGTCTTCCCTTCTCCTGTGTTCAAATACTCTAAGTACAAAGGCTAACACACCATTTGCCTTCCTTAGCTGCTGCTGCGCCTGCATGCTTACGTTCAGTGATTTGTGTACAAGAAAACAGTATCTCCTTTCCTATTTTAGTTCTTACATTTATGCTAGCTCTGATCAATTCAGTTACAGTTTTCCATTGTTAGGCTAACTTTTCTGTCATTCCATGTTTTCTCGCTACTCCCTTTTATAAATATTGGAGTCACAATAACTGACCTCCAAGCCATAGATATTGTTTCGGAGTCGATAGAATATGGAAATATGACAATAAATTTACTCTATTTAGACTCCACACTCTAGTTACAGAACGCCGTCGCTGCATTTAGGGTGACTTTAAGTACACCGGTGTTTGATTCGCAATTGGTGGAATTTATTGTCTTTTAATCTCCTCAATTTCCAAAACACCACCTCCCTGAAAATACTGATTCCCTTCAGTTCCTCCCTCACTTTTTCTTCTCAGCTCTTTACGAATCGTACTTGTGTCATCATTTGTGATAATAGGACCAATATACATATTTCTTTGGTATGCCATATATATATCCCACATTATTACATCCACTGTTTCTCATTGTAAGTGATTTGTTTTCAATAATCGTTTCTTTCTCCCTTCTTTTAACGTCAATAGCTTTAGCAATTCATTATTTGCTTCTCTCAAGCTTACTGTCAAGCGAGATTTCGCCCTGCATTAATTCTTTCTTCATCGTGTGCTGACATCTGAACTGCTCCCAGTCTTAATGCCTGCTGCTATTTTCAGCCTCCTCGTCAGCTTCCTTCTTGAGTGCAGTGCTGTGCCCTCATATCCCTAGTTAGCCATGACATGGCCACATTCCCAGTTTTCTTTGTGTCTGACAGGAGTGAGAGCAGTTGCAGTTCCTGCAAATGCTTTTTAAGTACTTGTCATCCGTTTAAATTCTGTTCCCTATTTCGTTGTTCTCTGCTCACGCTTCATATCAGAGTTTTTTCTTCTATTTAGATTTCGGCTCAAACTCTCAGTTAGCTGTATCACTCTCCACCTTAATGAAGACTTCTCTCACTGACTTCTGAAATCTTCCATTCGGGACCGCATACAGATAGATTTTCAATTATTACTTTTTATATTTAAAAATAAAGCTTTGAAATCAAAGTTCACATAATCCCAGGCCTGCTATCTCATCAATGAGAGAGAGAGAGAGAGAGATCGCGTGAGTTGACTGATGGTGCTTTAACCTGAGAGTCGTTGTGCCGCAGGCAAGGCACAGGATTGAGAATGTGGGTACTTCACTCCTCTGTAGCTCGAGGTTAAAGCAGGTATTCGTTACACTCACAACCTAATCTTCCTCATTGTTCTGAAGCCGAGATGAAGTTTGAACTCCTGATATGCAGACACGAGAACCACTTTCAGTACGCGTCCGGGAGAACATTGCAATGTCGCAGTGTCATCAGAAGTGAGGAAGACCAAATATTCCCACACACTGCGAATCGGCCCTTTTCAATTTCACAGAGCCAACGAACCAATCACTGTGGCTTCTCAAAATGGTAAGGAAATAAAATAAATATCTCAGTCTCATGTTGGTTCATGGAGTGCTGAGGCACCTTCTCCTGCTTTAAGAGGCTGGGACGTTGACTCTGATGTTCGTAGATACATTGTTTGATTCGAAGCATTGAAAGTAATCCTATCACAGATGCCCATGATGTTGATGCTGAACAAAACTGCCCTTACTGGGAATTGAACCCGGCCGCAGTGGTAAACCTGGCAATTCAGAACCACGACACGACCAGGGACGAGTACAGCGGTCAGACCACGTAGAGTGGCAGCTCTCAAACGCGTTGGACGCGTTCTTGGAAGAAACAACTGCTTGACTGTCCTCATTCCTTTTTCCATCCCTTTGCCTTGTATGCCTTATTATTACAAATACAGACTGAATACCTCTGAGGTTGTGTTGATTTCATCGCAATGAGTTGTAGATTTATCCACCACAATGGTGGATAAATTATTTCATGCTTATCTACTGAAAACTTTCTGCTTCATACATTTAGTCTACACCCTTTGGTATTTGTTTCAGCCGAACTTGCCTTAACTCTCATTGTTTTGCACATTTCAATCATGTTTCCTCACAATCTCCTCTTCTCCATTGAGATTAGAATAGGGAAACTGATCGTTTAAAAAAAATCGTTTGCTGAATACTGCATTGTGTCCTTTTCCTGAGCCTGGTGTTCCAGTGATCACTGGTACATGTCAGTAAAAATTCCGAAATGAGCACTGATCTCACAACAGCAGGATATAAATGGATCGACTGATTGTAAGATCCTAATTGTGAGATTGGGTCACGTTTATACAACAGGCCAGGCAGCATCTCAGGAATAGAGAATTCGACGTTTCGAGCATAAGCCCTTCATCAGGAATATTCCTGATGAAGGGCTTATGCTCGAAACGTCGAATTCTCTATTCCTGAGATGCTGCCTGGCCTGCTGTGCTTTGACCAGCAACACATTTGCAGCTGTGATCTCCAGCATCTGCAGACCTCATTTTTTACTCACGTTTATACAAGAACATTGACTGCAGCTGCACAGACAGAACAATGTCAATGCCAGTGCTTGATTGCCAAATGCCTCAGTGAAATTGGAGGATTTACCAAAAGCAGGGTTACTGATCGTGGGAGGGGGAGAAATCTCCGAGAATGGGTGGGTTTGAATCCTGATACATAGAAAGCAGACATGTGAAAGGGCCTCATCACCTCGACGAATATTTTCATGTTAGAAAAGGTTGATTCCATCCTGCATTTGTTAAGCATGTCTTCCTCTGCATAAAACGTTAACAAATGAAAATACTGAAAGTCAAATTGGAGGTGATCTTTCTGCTGCCACAACGCAAAGCGCTAACCACTGCACGATACCGGAACCACATGGAATAGCATGATGCAAAAAACAGTGAAGATAGTGGCAGAGGATATGTTAGGAATAGGACCACATGAACAGTAGGAATACTTGACAGGCGGTGAGTGAGACATGAAAGCTCATGGTGGGCTGAATGGTTAACTTCAGTATCTCTAGAGCCGATGGATATTTCATCACTTTGTTTGTTGAAACCGAAAATTGATATACTTCTCCAGAAAATTAAAATGTCAGGGAATAGCGCAGTGAATTGCTAGAATGTATTTCTGCAAAATAAATGCAGTTTACCATCGGCTACTTTACTAATTTCCTCATTCAAGGAAGTGACCACTGCTGTGGAATATTGTATCGTTTCAGTTTTCAGGCGGGGTACAAGAAACTGTGTGGTGCAGCAGAGAAAATTAAACTGGAAATGTGGATGAGGATGAGCTCGTGGATATGGGTTCAGTAGTGACATCAGTGAGTGCGAAGTATATCTCTGAAAGTGTAGTCACTTGAAATGCCAGGGACTGGGAGTTCCAACATTGAGTGGAGCAGCTTCTGTTGAGGTGGTATGCGTCGCATGAGGCTGGGAGCTCCAAACTCGACTGCAGCAACTTCTATTGAGACGAAACAGGGAGAATTGCGATATCAAGCTGGCAGTTCCAACTTTTCCTGGAGGAGCTTCTATTTTCATCTGCACAGAGAGAAATGTAGGTAATTTTTTCGCTCTCTGAACTTTCTCATTTGACTAAAGCTGCTCTGGGCAGCAAGGGATTTTTTTTGCTCATTTCATTTTATTCAATTTCTTGTAAACTCGCACAGGTCGTTACAATACTCTGAAGTTTCGAAAATTAGCGGGAATACGATGTTGTGATTAGGCATTAGTTTCTCACCTGTAATGGAGCACAATCAGTAATGTGAATTTGAACTACATCAGATGAGCGGAGATCCCATTGAATGGCTGAGTAGACATAAAGTGAATGGAAGTTTCATGAGGATGAATGTTTTTTCATTACAAAACTTGCCGTTGCACAAAGAGTGGATCATTGGAATGAAACAGTAAAGGTGGTTATCTTTCCTGGTTATTCAACTTGTGAACATGAGTACGATTGGTCTTGTCCGTTTTTGGATCACAACTCTGCAGAGCACAATGTCAGAATGGATAATGCGCTTGATGACGGTGCAGAGATGGCAGTTAAGTTTTCCACTTGTTTCAGGAGCAAGACTGTCGGGCTTCAAACTCACATGACTGCTAATCTACCGCATTGTTCCAAAGCCGAAATAAAGTTTCAATTATTAACCTGTTCGAGCAGACATTTCCTCCAATTAATTTATGCAAAACTGAGGCTTCTGTCTTCATTCCCCAACACAAATCCACTGCCTCGCAACTGAGTAGAGAGTGTAGTCTTGGAAAAGCACAGCAGGACAGGCAGCATGCGAGGAGCAGGAGAATCTCCGTTTCAGGCAAGAGTCCTTCATTTGGAATGAGGCTTGTGAGCCGAGGCGGTAGAAAGACAAATAGGAGGAGGCAAGGTATCTGAGAGTGTGATAGGTTGGTTGAGGTGGGTGACGGAATGTTGGAATCTGAATTTAATAGGGAGATGGGCCTGTATGAGGCACATTCTTCAATAACCTTCCCCATCTCAAGTATTAAGGAAATATTAGCTTCTCTCCAAGATGGAAATAGGCATTCATGAATATGGGAGTGATTGGGCATCTCTAACATCGGCCCTGACAGAATCCCCATAAACTTCTTATAAAACTCGCCTAGAGGACCATCAGCGCCACGCGCTTTCACACTGTGAAGTTGCCTTTCTGCATCATGTATTTTCCGAACTGTCAAGGGTCATTAAGGAGAGCGACCTGCTCCAAGGTTACCCCTGGGTGGACAAGGTTCTTAAAAAAGGTTTCCATTTTATATCTCTTGTTTTCGCAACCGTCAAACCGAGACAATTCAGAGTAAATGCTCCATAAAATCTAATTAATCTTTTCAGCACCGTATGCATGGACCCCAGCGCTATGTCTGATTGCAGTAATGGATGGGGGAACACGCTTTTTCCGATTCAGATATGCTGAATACTTCCCTGGCCTAACCCCATATTGGAACATCCTTTGCTTAGCAAAGGCAAGTTCTTGCTTTACGTTTTGTGTCAGTATTGAATTCAAGGCAGCCCGAAGGGCCGTGATTTGCTGTAGGTCAGTGACCGAAGGCGGCGCAAAATGTCCCACCTCCCCGGCTTTCAACCACATCTCAAGAAGACACTGCTGTTCCTCCTTCTGTCATTTCTGGTGAGCTGAACAGGAAATATCTAATACCCTAGCAAAGATTTTTGCAGTCTCCCACTGCATGAATAGACGACTAGCCATGCCCGAGTGGAGAGTCAAGAATTCCTGAGAGTCTTTGAAAAAGTATTGCAGAAATTTGCAATCCTTAAGGGGAAACGGTCCCAAATGCCAGTGCCACAAACCTAGCCCTTCACTCTTGGCCTGAACCTCCCAATAGACTGGTGCGTGATCAGAAATAGCTGTATTCACAACTTTGCAAACCCATAATAGAATCCAGAAGGGCGAGAGAGCCAGAAAGAGGCCAATCCTTGTGTGACATTTTTGTTGGTTTGAAAAACGATGAAGTCGCTGCAGGTAGGATGAAGACATCTCCAAATATCCACCAGCCCCAACTCATCGCATAAGCCAACCAACTGCTTGGCCTGTGAAGAAATAGCTGTGGGCCCACAAGGCATCTTGTCGACTGTCGGATTCAAAAGAGGCATTATCTTTAGCATCGTGGATTGAAGATATACTGATGGCTATTCAAGCTGGTTACTATACTAACTTGGCCATAGCTGGTGTTCCTGGTAAGTCATTCGAGCTGTCTAGTGAAACGGTCTGAACTGAATTGATGCTCATGATATGTAAGTTTTGGAAAAGTGCAAGTCAACGTTTTCATTTCCAATCAACGATTCCATTCCTTAGAAATTATAACGCGCAAATTACTCGATACAAATTGCTCATCCATATGCGAGGATGAAAGAGACTGTTCTCAACCTCCTTGATTCACTCAGTAAGTCACTCTGTCTGTCGATTGAACTGAATTGATGCTGATGATATGTAAACTTCGGAAAGGTGCAAGTCAACTTTTTCAGTTCCAATCAAAGATTCCATTCCTTGGAAATAATAACTAGCAAATTATTATTTGCAAATTAGTCCCCACTATGCGAGGATGAAACGCACTGTCCTCAACCATCTTGATTCATTTTCTCCTGCACAGTTTACATCTCCATATCCTCCACGATCACCAATCCTGTCCACTACCAACATTATGACATCCAGTCTCTTCCTCAGCCTCAGTGCAACTCCTGAATAAACCATCCTTTGTGCCTTTGTTAATTCCGGATACATCTGTTTCAAGTCCCTTCTTACCACTTGTCCATTCGGAAACAATTGCACTTGGGATGTTAAACTTGTTCTCTGCACAGAATCTGAAAGATGAAATGATAGTATATGGTGGTCAAATCATTGCCTCATAATCAAGAGCCACAGAATAATTATCTGTGGATATCGACTTGTCTCGTGCTCTTTCGAGAAAGCAGTGGGTCATCCTTACCTGGTCGGGTCTCGGTGCGACTGCAAACCCACAGCACTGTGTTTTACTCTTTTCTGCCCTGTGGAACAGCTGAACTAACCACTCAGTTCAAGATCGGCATAAGATGCTGCCCTGACCAGGTCTGCACACATCCCGTGATGGCAAATCAAAAGGAAAGATCACTCCCTTCCTCTGCCAATGTCCCATATTCCAGCAGTTCATTTCCATTCAGGTCGGTGGCCATTCACTGTTTTAGATGCATAATTTGTGATTGATCCCCTCCCCTAGCGTGTTGTCCATCTGAATTGGCACTTCCAGTGCTAGCTTTAAAATGCTGTACTACAGATGTAAAGATGTTTTAAATTCCAAATCAGTGACAGTGCATCGTAAATGAATAGTTTCCTATTTCACACAAAATAAACAGCGCCAGCTAAGTGTGGGAAATGAATTCTTGTGATCAAACCTGAGAGTGTTGTTGATGCAGTATTTGGGGCATTGTGGATAGATTTTGTCTCCTTTATAAGGAGTGATCTCCGTACGACAGGCAGAGTGAACAGGGGTTCCACCAGATTAATCCCTGGGATGATGGCACCATGAGGAGTGAGTGAAGGTTGATCTGTGGCGCCGTGAGAGAATGCGAGGGAATTGCATTGAACACTGAGTGCGATGGGCAATCACTCATTATATTCTAAACAGACAATGAGAATGTGATCAATTCCATGACTATTCTTTCACTCAGGATGCATGCTTGAGGATAGTTTAAGAGCCTGGGAGGACGTTACGCCCTCCTACCCCAACCCCCACTTATCTCTGTGTTTGACAGAGACAGAGAGTTCCAGGTTTTGAAAAAAACTCTCCCACACTAACACAGTGCCCTTGGTGTGTCATTCTGCACTGAATGTAATAGTATCCACTACCCCGACAGCAGCTACAATACCTTCATTCTAAAACAGTTAACGATTCCATCCAGCTACTGACCTTCATGAAGAACAAGAATCCATATTCTCATAGATACAAGGTGCCTCCTTGAGGCTTGGACCATAAGGCGAAAAGACATAGGAGCAGAAATTAGGTCAGGGAGTCCATCGAGTCTGCACCACCATTAAATCATCGCTGACAGTTTTCTCTAACCCATCCTCTGACCTAGTCCTTGTAACCCTTGATCCCCGGAATAATCAAAAGCCTATCTAACTCCGCCTCAGAAATACTCAATGATCTGGCCCCCACAGCCTTCTGTGGCAATAAATTTAAAAGATTCTCCAATCTCTGGTTGAAGACATTAATCCATATCACTGTTCTAAAAGGTGTTCTCTTTCATCTAAGGATGTGCCCTCGGGTCAACGTCCAATGGAAACATCTTACCAACATCCATTCTGTCCAGGTCATTCAGTATTTTGCATGATTCCATTTCAATCCCTCTCATTCATCTAAACTTTATCGAGTATAGACCCAGAGCCCTCAAACATGCCTCATACGATAAGCTTTTCATCCCTATGAGCATTCTCGTGAAGATCTTGTGAACACGCTCCAGGGCCAGTACATCATTCCTGAGATATGGCGCTCAACATTACGCACAATACTCTAAATGTGGCCTGACCAGAGAAGTATACAACCTGTTTATATGCAATTCCTCTCGTAATAAATGCCATCAATAATAAATGCAATTGCACCCCTAAACACTGCCTCAACCTGCGAGCTTACTTTGAGAGAACCCTGCACCAGAACTCTCAAGTCCTTCCTGATTTCTGAATTTTCTCCCCATTCTGAAAATAGACCATGCCTCTATTCTTCGTGCCAAAGTTCATGACTTCACACTTTCCCACATTGGAAGGCATCTGCCAATATCTTTACATGTCAAAATCCTTCTACAGCCTCTCCGCCTCCTCAATACGACCTGTCAATTTTTCTATCTTTTTATCGCCTGCAAATATAGTCAGAGTGCCCTCAATTCCCTCATCTAGATTGTTAATGTAACGAGTAAAAAGCTACTATTCCAACCCGAGCCTTGTGGAACACAACTTGTCACTGGCTGCCATCCTGATAAGGATCAATTCATCCCCACTCTCTGCTTTCTCCCAGACAGGTCCGGCAGCACGAAAGGAGCAGGAGAATCGACGTTTCGGGATTCTTCTTCAGGAATGAGGAGGGTGTACCAAGCAGGCTAAGATGCTTAGCCTACTTGGCACACCCTTCTCATTCCTGAAGAAGGGCTTATGTCCGAAACGTCGATTCTCCTGCGCCTTTGATGCTGCCTGACCTGCTGCCCTTTTCCAGCAGCACATTTTTCAGCTCTGATCTCCCGCATCTGCAGTCCTCACTTTCGCCTTTCTTCCAGACAGCCAAGCTTCTACCAATGCCAGTACCTTGCCTCTAACACCAGGGGTTCTTATCGTACTCAGTCATCTCCTGTGTGACACATTGTCAAAGGCCTTCTTGAAGTCCAGGTGGGCAATATCCATTGGTAGTGCTTGGTCAAGCCTGCTCAATTTCACTTCAAAGAATTCCAACAGATTTTTCAAGCATGACCTTTCCTTGATGAAACCATAGTGACTTTGTACTATTTTTCCAAACAATTCCAACTATTCAGAAATCTTGTCCTTCACAATGGATTCCAGGATCTTACCCACGACCGAATTTAAGCTATTCATTGTGGACCTTTTGTCTTTATTCTTCTTCCCTCGTTAAAGAGGGATGACACGTTAGTTTCCAGTGTTCTGAGATTGTTCATTACTCTAGTGATTCCTGAAAGATCACCACGATCGCCTCCATTCTTTCTTCAGCTATCTCCTTCATAACACTGGGATGTAGTCCATCTGGTCAAGGTTATTTAACTACCTTCAGACCATTTAATTTTTCTTGCATGTTCTCCAAGGTGGTGGCCAACATACTCACCTCTGGCCCCTCAATCTCTTGAATGTTAAAGGTGTTACTCGTGTCTTCCACCGCCACTACTATCTCCGCAGTATCATTTTCCAGCAATCCAATGTTCACTTTTGCCGCTCTTTTGTACTTTATATATCGAAGGAAACTGTTACAGTCTTCCTTTATATTACTCCAGACTTAATAATCCCCCTCCTTATTTATTTATAGGGAATATCAAAGGGTGATAGGATAGCCTAGGATATTGCTGAAATGCATGTTTCAGTAAGAAGGAAGTTTAACATCATTTACCTCACTAGTTACCTCACATGTAGAAATAACCACTGCTGACAACTATCACATATTCTCAGTTACCATTCAGAGAAACTGAGTGGTACGGCCGCGAAACTCCCAAATTAATGAGAATACACAACTTCTTTTCAGCACAAGTTTACCTCGAACTATCCAGTAAAAGCACGAAACGAGAGTTAAATTTTATCAGATCAGTGGTAATCTCATTGAATGGCTGCACAAACACAGGGTGAATGAAAGATTCATTAGAACAAGTGTGTTTTCTTTTCTTCACAATGTGGGGTCTATTGGAGCGAAGTGATGAATTTGATTATTTTTACTAGTTGTTCACCCTGTGAACGATTACAATGTTCACCTGGCCCTGATATCATCACAGAACTGCCGCAATCGCACTTGAATCAGTGGCTTAATGATTTGCTTATTTGCAAATCTGGGGGTTGTTCATTCGACTATTCACTGTCTCAAAAACACTGCCGATCTTTATTACACTTAGACACTCATTGCCCCGAATCCGAAATGTGCTTTGAATTCCTGATCGGCAGGACGAAGAATCTTTGAAATGCTAGGATCTCTGAAATATTGATATGAATGCATGCCACCTTCAATCTATTGTCCACTTATAAGTATTGTCGATTATACTGCAATTCTTTGTTTAACAGATTCGTTTTTAAACAACGGGTCGGTGTGGTAGTATAAAGTACTAAAATGATCAACACAATTCCACCGAATGGTTCAAAAGAATTGAGGTCTTCATTAGAAACTTCTTGCAAAGCAAGTTGTTTATCTTCTTAAACATGGTTTTCCGAAATACCGCTCAAAAATGAACAGTTTCTGAGTACTTTGCAGGCAGAACACTTGAAAGAATTTCATTCTGTTTGGAATTACTTGTGGCAATTTTTAATCTACCGGTTAATGTCTCCAATCGATGAATGCAACTGAGAACATCAGAGTCAACCTCACAGTACTGTCAGAGGAGGGGAAGATAGAATTGTCTCGCACGCTGTTCTTGAGCAAAATTATCAATTTCAAACAAACCAATACGTGCAACAAGTGGGAGTGTAAAGGAAACAATTAAACAGAGCACCGTTTCAACTCTGGGAATCTTTAGAAACTATGTGATAGGGAAATGAAGGGTGGTCTGACCGACTGAGCAGAAACTGTCAAGGTACCTTCCTGTTCTTGCAGGAGCAGGGACATGAACTCTGATGTTCTCGAGGCATTACCTGCTCTGAGACATTGAAAGCATTCCCATCAGAGCTGCTCCACTCTCGCTGTTATCAATCTGGAACAATAAAACCTGATTCGCTGAACAGGCACCCAACTCTGGCCGCGATTTGGAAAACACCGACTCTTAAACAATACACCACAAGTGCTGCCTCCCGAGCTGTTAGACTGCTTCTTAATGGCAATGTATATGGCGTTTTATTTCTCAGGTTATAAGTTTGAGCAAGCCTTCAAATGTTTGCAGAACGGAAAGAGGCCCGTCATCCAAGTTTTCAGCTCTTGGTATGTCCCCTTGTGTTCCTAAATGTTTCAAGCACTCGTCGCAATGCTATTATCCAGTCACATTTTACAATGGATGCGACTGCAGTTAAAGATGGATAACCTGTGTTTACACTCCCTCGGTGATCTGAACCCCTTTTCACTTACAGAGGCAAATGCACAGACACGTTCTGGCGAAGTGACTGTGGCCTCAGGATATATCAGCCAGAAAGTAGGATTGCATTCAATTGGCTTATTTTGTCTCATTTCAGATTTCAACACCAGAGTCTGGTTACAGCATAGAAATTAAGCGTTCAGCCATTCATTTGTCCATGTTCCTCCCCGATCTATGCATTGAGCTACGGATGCAGTGTGCTCTGAGAGAAGGATTCTCATTCTTTTGAAACTGCAACATAACAGATGATTGAATAGTCCCTGTATTAGAAAACAGTCGTAACAAAATCAAGACAGAACTGAAGGCATCATGTGCAGAAGAATGGGAGAATGTAATGCCGCATCAGACAGTTTCCAGAGTGAAAGAAACAGGGACCGTCCATGGAAGTCTCGCAATTAGGATTACGTGCTCTGACAGCCATGCCCTGCAAAACGTTCGCATTTCCTGTTACCAATATGTAATACTGCCTTCTCCTTAAACGTAGAATTATGACCTGGATATGCAAACATAAATCGTGAAATTGATCAAAATTGATGTATTGTTTTATTCCATATTTGGGCAGCAAGAATAACATGCTAACATTTAGATTATCATTAAAATCCAATATTAAAGCCAGTTAGTGTTTTCACAAAATTACAAAAGCAGAGGAAGAGCTGGGAGTTGCATGATGGAAGGAGGCGACTGCTCCTGCTTTCGACCCACAACTTTTAGAACATAGAACATAGAACATAGAAGGATACAGCGCAGTACAGGCCCTTCGGCCCTCGATGTTGCGCCGACCGAATCCTACCTAACCTATACTAGCCCAATAACTTCCAAATGCCTATCCAATGCCCGCTTAAATGAACATAAAGAAGGAGAGTTCACCACTGATACGGGCAGGGCATTCCATGAACTCACAACCCGCTGTGTGAAGAATCTACCCCTAACATCTGTCCTATACCTACCACCCCTTAATTTAAAGCTATGTCCCCTAGTAACACCTGACTCCATTAGCGGTAAAAGGTTCTTAGTATCTACCCTATCTAAACCCCAATCATCTTATACACTTCTATCAGATCTCCCCTAAACCTTCTCTTCTCCAATGAGAACAGCCCCAAGTGCCTCAGCCTTTCCTCATAAGATTTTCCTAACATTCCAGGCAACATCCTGGTAAACCTCCTCTGCACTCGTTCTAAAGCTTCCACATCCTTCCTATAGTATGGCGACCAAAACTGCACACAATACTCCAGATGAGGCCTCACCAGAGTCTTATACAACTGCAACATGACCTCAGGACTCCGGAACTCAATTCCTCTGCCAATAAAGCCCAGTACACCATATGCCTTCCTCACAGCACTATTTACCTGGGTGGCAACTTTCAGAGATCTGTGTACATAGACACCAAGATCCCTCTGCTCATCCACACTACCAAGTAGCCTACCATTAGCCCAGTAATCCATCATCTTGTTATTCCTACCAAAGTGAACGACTTCGCACTTAGCTACATTGAATTCCATTTGCCACATTTCCGCCCAGCTCTGCAACTTATCTATATCCCGCTGTAACCTACCACTTCCTTCCTCACTATCCACAACTCCACCGACTTTTGTGTCATCCGCAAACTTGCTTACCCAGCTTTCAAGTCCTTCCTCTAGATCATTTATAAATATAACAAAAAGCAATGGTCCCAAAACAGATCCTTGTGGTACACCGCTAGTAACTGCGCTCCAAGATGAACATAATCCATCAACTACTACCCTCTGTCTCCTTCCAGCCAGCCAATTCCTAATCCAAACCTCTAATGTATCCTCAATGCCATACCTCCGAAGTTTTAGCATTAGCCTACCATGGGGAACCTTATCGAACGCCTTACTAAAATCCATATACACAACATCTACTGCTTTACCCTCATCCACTTCCTTAGTCACCTTCTCAAAGAACTCAATAAAGGTTTGTGAGGCACGACCTGCCCTTCACAAAACCATGCTGGCTATCCCTGATCACGTTATTCCTACCCAGATGTTCATAAATCTTATCCCTTACCATTCTCTCTAAGACTTTGCCCACCACTTAAGTCAGACTCACTGGCCTATTGTTACTAGGGCTATCCCTACTCACTTTCTTGAACAATGGGACCACATTCGCTATCCTCCAGTCCTCTGGTACTATTCCCGTAGACAATGACGACATAAAAATCCAGGCCAATGGCTCTGCTATCTCCTCCCTAGCTTCCCATAGGATCCTGGGGTAAATGCCATCAGGCCCAGGAGACTTATCTATATTCATCCTTTCCAATATTCCCAAAACCTCCTCCCTGCATATTTCCAGGGCATCCATTCTAATTATTTGTGATTCCATATTCACATCAGCAACAGTGTCCTGTTCCTGAGTGAATACTGATGAAAAGTACTGATTTAATGTCTCTCCAATCTCCTCCGCCTCCACACACAACTTCCCACTACTATCCTTGACTGGACCGATACCTACCCTAGTCATCCTTTTATTCTTGACATACCTATAGAAAGCCTTTGGGTTTTCCCTAATCCTACCAGCTAAAGACTTTTCATGTCCCCTTCTCGCTTCTCTTAGCTCCCTCTTTAGCTCCTTCCTGGCTACCTTATAACTCTCAATCGCCCCAACTGAACCTTCACGCCTCATCTTTACATATGCCGCCTTCTTCCCTTTCACAAGGGACTCCAATTCCTTACTAAACCACGGCTGCCTCACAAGGCCCTTTACACCATGCCTGACTGGTACATACCTATCGAGGACACGCAGTAGCTGCTCCTTGAACAATCCCCACATCTCATTAGTGTTCTTCTCTTGAAGCCTGTTTTTCCAATCCACACATCCTAAGTCATGCCTCACTGCATCATAATTTCCCTGCCCCCAGCTATATCTCTTGCCCTGCGGCGCACGATTATCCCACTCCATCACTAAAGTAAAAGTCACTGAGTTGTGGTCACTGTCCCCGAAGTGCTCACCTACCTCCAAGTCTAACACCTGGCCTGGTTCATTACCTAGAACCAAATCCAATATAGCCTCCCCTCTTGTTGGCCTGTCGACATATTGTGTCAGGAAACCCTCCTGCACACATTGTACAAACACCGACCCATCTAATGAACTCGAGCTATAGCTCTCCCAGTCAATATCTGGGAAGTTAAAGTCCCCCATAACAACCACCCTGCTACCTTCACTTTTCCTGAATCATCCTCGCAATATTATCCTCTACTTCTCTAGGACTATTAGGAGGCCTGTAGAAAACACCTAACAGGGTGACCTCACCTTTCCTATTTCTAACCTCAGCCCAAACTACCTCAGATGGCAAGTCCTCTTCCATCGTCCATTCCACTGCTGTGATACTGTCTTTGGCAAGTAATGCCACGCCTCCCCCTTTTTTACCCCCATGTCTGATCCTACTAAAACATTTGAACCCTGGAACGTGCAACAGCCATTCTTGTCCCTGTTCTACCCACGTCTCTGTAATGGCCACAACATCGAAGTCCCAGGTACCAACCCACGCTGCAAGTTCACCTACCTTATTCCTTATACTTCTGGCATTGAAGTATACACACTTCAATCCACCTTTCTGGTTACAGGCACCCTCCTTAGAGATCGCTGCATTATTCCTAACCTCCCTACACTCAAGGTCCTGTACCCTAAAGCTACAGTCCTGGTTCCCATGCCCCCACGGAGTTAGTTTAAACCCTCCCAAAGAGCACTAGCAAACCTCCCCCCAAGGATACTGGTGCCCCTCAGGTTCAGGTGTAGCCCATCCTTTTTAGAGAGGTCCCACCTTCCCCAGAAAGGACCCCAGTTGTCCAGAAACCGGATCCCTCCCTCCTGCACCGTCCCTGTAGCCACGCATTTAACTGCTCTCTCTCCCTATTCCTCGACTCTCTATCACGTGGCACGGGTAACAAACCAGAGACTACAAGTCTGTTTGTTCTAACTCGGAGCTTCCAACCGAGCTCCCTGAAAGCCTGTCTGACATCCTCACCCTTCTTCCTACCTGTATCGTTGGTGCCAACGTGGACCACGATCTGGGGCTGCTCCCCCTCCCCCTTAAGGACCCGGAAAACACGATCAGCGACATCACATACCCTTGCACCTGGGAGGCAACATACCAAACGTGAGTCCCTGTCGCCCCCACAAAACCGTCTGTCTGTACCCCTCACTATCGAGTCCCCAAGAACAATTGCTCTACCTTTCTCCACCCTACACTTCTGAGCAACGGGGCCAGGCTCCGTGCCAGAGGCCTGAACCTCGTTGCTTGCCCCTGGTAAGTCATCCCCCCCACAAGTATCCAAAACGGTATACTTGTTATTGAGGGGAATGACCGCAGGGGGTCCCTGCACTGGCTTCCTCCTCCCACTCCCCCTCACTGTCACCCATCTATCTTGAACTTTCGGAGTAACTACTTGCCTAAAGCTCCGATCAATGACCTCCTCTGCCTCCCGAATGATCCGCAGTTCATCCAACTCCAGCTCCAGTTCCCTAACACGGGTTTGGAGGAGCTGGAGATGGGTGCACTTCTTGCAAGTGTACTCAGAAGGGACGCTAATGGCTTCCCTCACCTCATACATGTTGCAAGAGGAACATTGCCCTCTCTGCACTGCCATCCCTCTAAAAGTAAGCTTTCCTTAAAAAAAAACAACAAAAACCAACTAAATCTAAAGAAACAAACAAGGAAAATGCAGCACTTACCCGCTAGTCACAATTGGTCTTATTATTAGGTTAGAGGAGGTGGAAGGGTGGGAGGCACTACTCGTGTAGTGCCTCGGGTGACTCGCCTGCGCGTTTAAATAAGGGGAGAGAGAAAAACACCTTACCCAGGTAACCTAGCGCGCCTTCCGGGTCTGCTACCGCTTTTTTAAAGGAAAACTTTAAACTTTTAACTATTAAATAAACGACCAAACTTACCCACCAGCCGTCGCGAAGTCTTCCGAGAGACTTCATACCTTTCATCCCAAGAACATGTGCAGAAGCAAAAAATTGGCAAACTGATACATAATTTTTAACATAAACAGAAAACTCTGGAAGTATTCAGCTTGTCTCGAAGCTTCTGAAAGAGTGGTAGAGCTCAACACAATCACAATCTGATTGTATTTACTTTGTATTCACGATAACTAATGTCCAAGTCACAACTCATTCAGATATATTTCCTCATCTTGAAAAGATATGCACGCTGTCAATTTGCCATGAGAAACAGTTTGTCAACTAATTCAATACTGACAGGATTGCCGTTTAAAGCTCTGTGAAAGAAGTTACAAATGGTCATACCAGACAAAATGAGGTGCTACGTGAAAAAATGCATGTTTCATTCAGTAAAGCGAAAATAGAATTGTTCATAGAAAATTGTGTTGAACTGTCTGGTGATTTTTTTTTGATGAGATAAGAAGAAGTCTTCATGAAGCTAATCCAAAACGATCAGATAAATATCGATTGGCAAATCAAAAGACAAAAGTTATGTGAGACCATTGTGTCTGAAATCTGGGGATGAAGGAATATAAGGGATAATAGCAATATTGATCATAAATTGGCTGCGTGAAATGTTACTGATGAAGGGTGGCTGCCTGAAACTTCGATTTTCATGCTCCTCGGATGCTGCGTGACCTTCTGTATTTTTTGAGCACTGTTCCCATGCTGACTCTGATCTCCAGCATCTGCAGTCCTCACTTTCACCTGCGGGAAAGGGAACAGAGTCATCATTAACAATTGTGCTTTGAACTGGACGAGTTTTTCAAGCGAACTTTGACTGAGCATTGGGATGTGGAAGTTCAGGATAGATTAGTTTAGCCCAACAGCATTCTATGATTGATCAGTGCCCCCAGCGCGCCCATGAGTTTCTCTGACTGTGTGGAGAACCAATGCCTCCAGCTTGGTCCTGTCGGACCCCCTTTTCTTCGCTGTTGGACATGATAGGTCATTAGTTGGGCGAGGTCCTGCAGCATGCATAGGATTAACATGATTGGTGATCATTGGAACGAAATGTTGTTGTCTCCAATAGATATTTGGTGAGTAAGGGCTAAAGTGGAGGGAAGCACCAGGTGCTAGAGCCCAGTTAGAGGTTTCATGTTTGGTCATTGTATGACT
The DNA here is from genome assembly GCF_020745735.1 of Hemiscyllium ocellatum. NCBI lineage: Eukaryota > Metazoa > Chordata > Chondrichthyes > Orectolobiformes > Hemiscylliidae > Hemiscyllium > Hemiscyllium ocellatum. The sequence continues at coordinate 150,573 of NW_026869140.1, read as the reverse complement.
CTTACCCCAAACACAGTGTCTCTGGGCTAAAGAGAGCCTGAGTCTTCTTCCCAGAAACAGACCCCAGTCAGACACCGCTATTCCTGGCTCAATTTTATTATTTTTTTAATTTATCAGGCCACTTTTGGTTTATCTGTCTTTATTATGAATAGAGCTGAAAATAAACGATATTGTTTGAAATTATTGCTGTGGTTCATGAGGAGTTAGTCTTGTTGGGAGACGTTTGGCTGTGGAATCGTGACTCGGATTGAGGGGAAAGTTTACCCCATGAACACCTTTGTCCCTTACCTTGCTATAAATGTTTCATAGACGGAAATAATGGTGCAGGAAGTGGAGGGATAGAACGCCTGAACAGGATAGCAGGTCTCAGAAGTTTTGGAATTTGGGGTCATTCGTTGCCATTCCCTTAACAAAAACCCGACTCATTGCTTTTCTCACTGCTCCCCTTCCCCACCATTTCCTAACACTCCCTCCACCCATGACCAGCAGCGTGTTAAAGTTATTTACTTATTTTATACATACTATGTCGCTTTTAGCAGAACATTCAGTAATTTGAGAACTGGATTGAAATTGAGATACAGAACAGCCAGTGTATGAACGTCAAACATTACTTTGCACCTCCTCGAATTACTGACTTTCGTATGCTGAAATTGCTCCCCGATTGCTGTTTGGGAAGTATTGACAGGATTATTTTTTACATCTAGACAATGTGTCACTGATACCTATGTCAGTTAAAAACAATTGGTCTTCATATCCCACCTTTAACAGAATGGAAATATGAAAAATTAGAACAGGACTGGCTTGTTGTGATATTTGATCCTTCTCCATAATCCTTATGATCTTGGCTGATCCTTCTGCATACTCACCTGCAACCTCTTTAGGCCTACACGTTTTGAGACCTCTTGCCCTCAAAACTACTGATATCTTCATCTTGTCAACAGCGCACATTCTGGTTTTAATTACTTTCTGTGGAAGCAAATCTCACTGAGTAACCAGTATTTGATTAAAAAAAAACTCATCTCAGTCTTCAATGGACTCCCCCCTATTGTTAGAAGTGACGCCACCTCCCCACACTCTATGGTTTGGACGCCCTGTATTGAAAACATCCTTCCTGCATTTACCTTATGTGTACCTTTTGGAATTTTATTCCTTTCTGCAATACCCTACTTCATCATTCTAAACGTGACTGATTTTCATCCTAACGAATCCATTCTGTCCTCATACGTCAGTCCTGCCATGCCATGGATCAGTCTGGTAAACCTTTGCTATGCAGTCTCCGTATGGAGAACATCCTTTACCAGATAAGGATTCCAAAACTGCACACAACACTCTCCGTTGTGGTGTCAACAAGACCCTGCCAATCCCAGCAAGTCTTCCATTCTCCTATGTTCAACTTCTCTAAGTTCAAAGGCTAACACACCATTTGCATTCCTCAGCTGCTGCTGAGACTGCATGCTTTCGTCCAGCGATTTGTGTACAAGAAGACAATATCTCCTTTCCTATTTTAGTGTCGTAAATTTATGCTGGCTCTGATCAATTCAGTTACAGTTTTCCATTGTTAGGCTAACTTTTCTGTCATTCCATGTTTTCTCGCTATTCACTTTTATAAATAGTGGAGTCACAATAACTGACCTCTAAGCCATAGATATTGTTTCAGAGTCGATAAAACATTGAGATATGACAATGAATTTAATCTATTTAGACTCCACACTCTAGTTAAAGAACGCCTTCGCTGCATTTAGGGTGAGTTTAAGTACAATGATGTTTGATTCGCAGTTGGTGGAATTTATTGTCTATTAATCTCATCAATTTCCAAAACACCATCTCCCTCATAATACTGACTCCCTTTAGTTCCTCCGTCACTTTTTCTTCCCAGCACTTTCGGAATATTACCTGTGTCATCATTTGTGATGTTAGAACCAACATACATATTTCTTTGGTATGCCATATATTTATCCCACATTATTGCATCCACTGTTTCTCATTGTAAGGGATGTCTTTTAAATAATCGTTTCTTTCTCCCTTCGTTTAACATCAAGAGCTTTAACAATTCATTATTTGCTTCTCTCAAGCTTACTGTCAAGCGAGATTTCGCTATGCATTAATTCTTTCTTCATCGTGTGCTGACATCTGAACTGCTCCCAGTCTTAATGCCTGCTGCTATTTTCAGCCACCTCGTCAGCCTCCTTCTTGAGTGCAGTGCTATGCCCTCATATCCCTAGTTAGCCATGACATGGCCACATTCCCAGTTTTCTTTGTGTCTGACAGGAGAGAGAAGAAGTTGTAGTTCCTGCAAATGCTTTTTAAGTACTTGTCATTCCTTTAAATTATGTTCCCTATTTCGTTGTACTCTGCTCACACTTCAAATCAGTGTCGTACTTCTATTTAGATTTCGGTTCATAACCTCAGTCAGCTCTATCACTCTCCACCTTAATGAAGACTTCTCTCACTGACTTCTGCACTCTTCCATGAGGGACCGCATACAGATAGATTGTCAATTATTCCTTTTCATATATAAAAATAAAGCTTTGAAATCAAAGTTCACATATTCCCAGGCCTGCTGTCTCATTAGAGAGAGACAGAGAGAAGAGAGAGAGATCGCGTGAGTTGACTGATGGTGTTTTCACCTGAGAGTCGTTGTGTCTCAGGAAAGGCACAGGATTGAGAATGTGGATACTTCAATCCTCTCTAGCTCGAGGTTAAAGCAGGTATTCGTTACACTCACAACTTAATCTTCCACATTGATCTGAAGCCGAGATGAGTGTGAACTCCTGATTTACAGACACGAGAACCTCTTTCAGTACACGTCCCAGAGAACATTACAATGTTGCAGTGTCATCAGAAGTGAGGAAGACCAAATATTCCCACACAATGCCAATCGGCACTTTTCAAGTTCACAGAGCCAACGAACCAATCGCTGTGGCTTCTCGAAATGGTAAGGAAACAAAATAAATATCTCAGTCTCATGTTGGTTCATGGAATGCCGAGGGACCTTCTCCTTCTTTAAGAGGCTGGGACGTTGACTCTGATGTTCGTAGATACATTGTTTGATTCGACTCATTGAAAGTAATCCTATCACAGGTGACCATGATGTTGATGCTGAACAATACTGCCCTTAATGGGAATTGAAACCGGGCTGCAGTTGTAAAAGTGGCAATTCAGAACCACGACACGACCAGGGACGAGTACAGCGGTCAGACGCACGTTGAGTGGCAGCTCTCAAACGCGTGCTTGGAAGAAACAACTGCTTGACTGTCCTCATTCCTTTTTCCAGCCCATGTATCCCTTAGCATCACAAATACAGACTGAATGCCTCTGAGAGTTGTGTTGATTTCATCGCAATGAGTTGCAGATTTTTCCACCACAATGGTGAACTTGCCTTAACTCTCATTGTTTTGCACATTTCAATCATGTTTCCTCACAATCTCCGCTTCTCCATTGAGATTAGAATCGGAAAACTGATCGTTTGAAAAAAAAATCGTTTGCTGAATACTGCATTGTGTCCTTTTCCTGAGCCTGATGTTCCGGTGATCACTGGTACAAGTCAGTAAAAATTCCGAAATGAGCACTGATCTCACAACAGCAGGATATAAATGGATCGACTGATTGTCAGGTCCTAATTGTGAGATTGGGTCACGTTCGTACAAGAACATTGACTGCAGCTGCACAGACAGAACAGCGTCAATGCCAGTGCTTGATTGCCAAATGCCTCAGTGAAATTGGAGGATGGACCTAAAGCAGGGTTAGTGATCGTGGGATGGGGAGAAAACTTCGAGAATGGGTGGGTTTGAATCCTGATACATAGAAAGCAGACATGTGAAAGGGCCTCATCACCTCGACGAATATTTTCATGTTAGAAAAGATTGATTCCATCCTGCATTTGTTAAAGCATGTCTTCCTCTGCATAAAACGGTAACAAATGACAATACTGGAAGTCAAATTGGAGGTGATCTTTCTGCTGCCACAACGCAAAGCGCTAACCACTGCACGATACCGACACCACATGGAATAGCATGATGCAAAAAACAGTGAAGATAGTGGCAGAGGATATGTTAGGAATAGGACCACATGAACAGTAGGAATACTTGACAGAGAGTGAGTGAGACATGCAAGCTCATGGTGGGCTGAATGGTTAACTTCAGTATCTTCAGAGCTGATGTATATTTCATCACTTAATTTGTTGAAAGCAAAGATAGATATATTTCTCCAGAAAATGAAAGCGTCAGAGAATAGCGCAGGGAATTGCTGGAATGTATTTCTGCTAAAGAAATGCAGTTTACCATCGGCTACTTTACCAATTTCCTCATGCAAGGAAGTGACCACTGCTGTGGAATATCCTATCGTTCCAGTTGTCAGGCATGGTACAATAAACTGTGTGGTGCAACAGAGCAAACTAAACTGGAAATGTGGATGGGGATGAGCTCGTGGATACGGGTTCAGTAGTGACATCAGTGAGTGTGAAGTATTTCTCTGACAGTATAGAGTCACTTGAAACGCCAGGGACTGGGAGTTCCAACTTTGCGTGGAACAGCTTCTGTTGAGGTGGTATACGTCGCATGAGGTTGGGAGCTTCAAACCCGACTGCAGCATCTTCCATTGACACGAAACGGGGAGCATTGGGACATCAAGCTGGCATTTACAACTTTTCCTGGAGCAGCTTCTATTTACATCTACACAGAGAGAAATGGAGGTAATGTTTTCGCTCTCTGACTAAAGCTGCTCTGGACAGCAAGGGAATTTTTTTTTTGTTCATTTCATTTTATTCAATTTCTTTTAAACTCGCTCAGGTCGTTAAAATGCTCTCAAACTTTGAAAATTAGCGGGAATACGATGTTGTCATTAGGCATTAGTTTATCACCTGTAATGGAGCACACTCAGTAATGCGAATTTGAACTACATCAGATGAGCGGAGATCCCATTGAATGGCTGAGTAGACATAAAGTGAATGGAAGTTTCATGCTGATGAATGTTTTTTCATTACAAAACTTGCCGATGCACAAAGAGTGGATCATTGTAATGAAGCAGTAAAGGTGGCTATCTTTCCTGGTTATTCAACTTGGAACATGAGTGCGATTGGACATGTCCGTCTTTAGATCACAACTCTGCAGAATGCCAACCTTAAGAACGCGCGAGCACAATGTCAGAGTGTGGATAATGGGCTTGATGACGGTCCAGAGATGGCAGTTAAGCTTTCCACTTGCTTCAGGAGCAAGACTGGCAGGCTTCAAACTCACATGCCTGCTAATCTACCGCATTGTTCCAAAGCCGAAATAAGGTTTGAATTATTAACCTGTTCAAGCAGACATTTCCTGCAATTGAATCACACAAAACTGAGGCCTCTGTCTACATTCCCCAACACAAATCCACTGCCTCGCAACTGAGTAGAGAGTGTGGTCTTGGAAAAGCACAGCAGGACAGGCAGCATTCGAGGAGCAGTAGAATCGACGTTTCAAGCAGTAGTCTTTCATTTGGAAAGAGGCTTGTGAGCCGAGGCAGTAGAAAGACAAATAGGAGGAGGCAAGGTATCTGAGAGTGCGATAGGTGGGTTGAGGTGGGGAAATGGTGTTAGGTCAGAGAGCAGGGTGGAATGGATCGGCCAGAAGGAAGATGGACAGATAAGAAAGTTCATGAGAGCGGTGCCAACATGAAACGATCGAACTGGGATAAGATGGCGGAGTTGAAATGAGAAACATCTTGAAGTCCACATTGATGCCATGTGCTTGAACGGCCCCAATGTAAAAGATTAAGCCTTCTTCCTTCTGGCGTCGGGTGGTAAAAGTATTGCGATGGTGGATGCCCAGGACCTGCATGTACTTGGCTGAGTGGGAGGGAGAGTTAAAGTGCTCGGCCACAGGCAGTGATGTCGCTTGGTGTGTGTGTCCCGGAGATGTTCCCTGAAGCGATCTCCAATTAGGCATCCCGTCTCTCCAATGTAAAGGAGACTTCATTGGGAGCAACAGATAGAGTAAATGTCATGAGTGGATTTGCAAGTAAAACTTGTGACTTATCAGTGACTTATCTGAATGACTTTTTAGCACCGCCTATTTGCACAACCGTTTGCTGCTGCCTTCGCAGCTTTACCTTTCCACACGAGCTCCCACATGGTGGAAGGGATGAAGTTGCAGACTGTTCACCCAATGATGCAATCCTGACGTCTTCGAACAAATATGATGCCCGTGGGAGAATACACAACTGGGGTTGTCCATCCCTCACGGCTCAGCTAAATATCAAAATTTTCGTTAGTTTATTCAAATCTTTTCCCTGTCTCTTCTCCATCTACCGTTATAATGTCCTACAGCCCACTCAAGAACAATTAGAGGTGGTCACTAAATGCCAACTCAGTCAGAGAGTCCGACATCCAAGATTTTTTAAAATAAATCTGTCTCAGACATCTGCATTCCCTCGAATCCCAACCTTTTGATCATGCTTGATTTTAACTCTATTTTTGTCTATCGCCCGAAATTTCATGTATCCAAATCTCTTCATTAGGAAGATCTCATAATGCCGTGAGGAAAGGAGTTACTCACCAAGTGATGAAGAAAAACTGATACGTGTTCAAATCAACGGCAGTAACATTCTATCAACGCTGCATCGTGCCTTTCATATAATGGAAATTTCAAAGACTTTCCTCTGACTGGAGTTGAAGCACTCTTGATCGAGAAAAGTGAGTAATAACAGTCACTTCCCCGTGAGGGATTGATCCATTATGCGACAACCAACCGAATCACCTGTGGCTGATATAGCTCCATCCCCTTACTCTGGTAATGGCATTGTACACCATTAGAGTGGGTTTGCCTGTGTTGAACTGGACGCAGCATTCTTTCTGAAGACGGGCTTTACTGGGATATAAAGACCTGGTAAAACACATGGAGGGATATGCCTGGAATCAGAAGACGTCAGGAAGAATGAACAGCGTTTACTTGGAAATAAAAACCTTGCAAAGGAATCCACTGAGATCCTGCGGGAGAAAGCCATTAGAAAAGACAAGGCGGGGTTTCATGGGGAGGTGGAGCAGACAAATAGATCGCGTGGTCTGAAACCAGGAAAAAGTGATTTGTGTCCATAAGGAAATTTTCCAGATGATGTGAATTTGATGGGAGTAAACAGGAAGAAAATTTCCTCATACAGATGGCTCTACAACTGGAGTTTAGACTCCGAAACCACTGATGAATGATAAAGAATAGTTTGGAGCATGGCTTGGTTTTTTTTCATTCTAATGTTTTTGAAATTGGGAATTATTTCTTTTTTCAGAGAATAGTAATTTCAGGCGCGTACAGACACACAAGGAATGAATTTGACGGGGACAGAGGGTCTGCTCTGTAGGGTTGGGGTTGAGTTAAGTACACACTCTCTAATTGGTTAACGTTAATTGGAAAGAAATTGTATAACACATACAACTGAATACGACTAAATGTGAAAATTATCATGAATGGTTTAGCAGCTCGATCTCAGTGAACTTCTATAAATTTTAAAAGAACTGAGCTATTTGTATTAGCTCAGCATTAAAGGGAAGCTGCTTAGCTCAGTCTGCGGCATAACTGTTTTACGATACAAAGTGTTGCCAACAGTGTGGGATTAATTCTCGCAACATCTCAGTTTACCATTACGATCCTGATATCTCCACTCACCTAATCTATTAGGCGCTGGAGAGAATCAAAGGGAAATTATGCCATCGTGTGTTGGAACTGACCTGTGGAGAGACGCATCATTTTTTTCATCTGTTGCATTGGACATTTGGCTGCAATCACAGAGGTGGTATTGAGTGAATTTGCTGTACACATATCTCCCCCCAAAATATCCCGTGACAAGACTCGAAACATATTTCTGTTTGAATTCTTTAAGCTTCACAGTAGTAATTTAAAAAAAATCAATTCGATTCGAGTTTTTCCAACAACATTGAAAATATCCAAAGAGATAAATATCATTCTTTTTGTATTGTTTTAATAACCTGTATGAGTTTAAAGCAATTGCAATAACATGAAACGATATAAGCGTCCTTTCCACAATTTAACACAGTGTATGATGAGCGGTTTGAGAAATCGAATCCATCTCAAACATCACCCCTGTATCTCTATTGAGAGTTGGATATTCTCCTGGGGAATATTTATTTGTGGTCGTAAGTAAAGGAGGCATTTCCCAAGGACAGAGCACTCCACAAAGTCAGAAGTTAGATCTTTAGAGTGAATGCTGCTTTATTCAACGTTCTATTGCAACGTGTGTGTGTGTGTGTGTGTGTGTGTGTGTGTGTGTGTGTGTGTGTGTGTGTGTGTGTGTGTGTGTGTGTGTGTGTGTGTGTGTGTAAGAATTCAGAACGTTTGGTATTGATGGTCAGCCAAATGAATGCTCTTCCTGTAGAATGTGGGAGGCAAGAGTCACTAGTAATGTCCCAGGTGTCTGCGTCTGTGGGAAGTGCATCCAACTCTAGTTTCTTGGTAAATGTCTAAGGAAACTGGAGCTGGACTTTGGATCATTCGGGAGACTGACGAGATAATTGAGAGGAGTTTTTGGCAGGCTCTAACACTCAGGTACAAGAAAAAAATCGATGGCTTACAGTCGGTAAACGAAGAGGGAATTGGCAGACAGTGCATGCATCCACTGTGGTCGTGCTCCTCGGTTACAAGCATAGAATCGCGTTATTGATACTTTTGAGGGGGAATGATTTAGGAGGGGTAAAGCATGGGGTTGTTCCTGTTGCTCAAAAGAGACGGGGAGACAGAAAGAGAGCATTATTTTTAGAGATTTCATAATGAGAGAAACAGATTACAGATTCAGTGGGTGGGGGCACACTTATGATTGTTATGTTGCCTCCTAGCTCTCAGAGTTTGTAATGTCTCGCATCATTTATGTGCGATTCTTAAGGGAGAGAGGGAGTAGTCCCAAGTCATGGTCCACATATGAAACAACAACATTGGTAAGAAATGCCATATAAGGCTGAAAGTCAGTGAGCCAGAGTGACATCTTCGATCTCGATCAAACAGAGTTGTTCTCTCTGATTTGTTACCCATGACGCGTCGTGCAGAGATGAAGAATAGGGAGAGAGCTTTTGAACATAAGGCTACTGGGATAATACAGGGGGTCAGGATTTGGATACCTGGATAATTGGGTCTTATTCTGAAGTAAGTGGATCCTCTACAACTAGGATGGTTTTCACGTGAATCACAGGAGAACCAATATTCTGGTGGTGGTGAGGGGAGGGGGGATAATTTGCTCATGCACTTCAGGAGGGTTTATGCGAACTCAGCAGCGCAATGGGAACATGAATTGCAGCTCAAGTTTACAGGAGGTTTTGAGTAGTGAGACCATAAATAGGTTTTCTGGTTTGCAAGAGTGTACTGGCAAGGATGAAGATAGTTCCAAGTGTGTTTACTTCATCGCCAGGAGCATCTGGAATAATGCAGATGAACTTAGAGCATGGGTTGTTAACTTGGAGTTCGACGTTGTGGCCATTTCAGAGATATGAACGGAGAAATGAAAGGACTGGGAGTTCCTGGTGCTACAGTTTCGATATTTCAGTAAGAACAAAGAAGGTGGTTAGGGACGGCGAGGTGTGGCATGATTAGCCAAGGACAGTATTACAGGAGCGAAAAGAATACTTGATGAGCACTCTAAGGAGTCTACTGAGATAGAAAGATCTGATATTAGACTCAGGAAAGGAGAGATCACTGTGAATGGAGTTTTCAGTAACCCACTGAAACATTCCAGAGATGTAGAGGAAAAGATTGCAAAGATGATTCTGAATAGGAGCGAAAATAACGGGTAGTTGTTATGAGGAAGTTTAACTTTACCATTACTGATTGGAAAGTTTATAGTTTGAGTAAATCTGATCGGTAAGTTTTTGTCCAATGTGTGCAGGAAGATTTCCTGACATAGCATATAGTCAGGCCAACAAGAAGCAAAGCCACATTGGAATTGGTACAGGGTAATGTACCAATCTGTTTGATGTGGAGGGAAGTGAGCACTTTGGTGATCGGAATAGGTGGTACCTATTCATCTGTGTCACAATTGAAAAAAGGCAATGCTGTCGAGGAGAATATTGTGATACAACATATTAGAATACACGAAATTATTGTTCGTAAGGAGTTTGTGTTGGCAATTCTTGAAAGTATGAAAAAAGACCTGTCCGTTGTGCTTGATGGGATGTATCCTAGGATTCTCTGGGAATCATGTGTGGAGACATTTAACTATGGACTTTGTGTCATCGGCGTCTCTGTGATTAGTGCGAGAAGACGCAAACTAAGTGAATATTGACCCCTTCTCCAAGAAAAGCAGGAAAGAAAACTTTGATAATTGCAGAACAATGAGCCTTAGTTTCGTTGTAGATAAAGTTCTGGAAAAAGTTATGAGAGAAAGGACTTATGTTCATCTAATAAGGAAAAAGTTGATTTGGGATAGTCAATTTGATTTTTTGAAGAGTAGTTTGTGCTTCACGAACCTTATTGAGCTCTTTGAGAATTTGAGCTATTAGCTGAATGAGGGTGAAGCGATTAAAATGGTGGCTATAGTTTTCAATAAGGCATTGATAATATTCCCCACGGTAGGCTATTGCATAAAATATATTGGTACATGATTGATGGATTTTTTATATTGGTTTGGATGCGAAAGTGGCTAGCTGGAAGAAGACAGAATGGGTAGTTGATGGGAGATATTCATTCTGGATTTCAGAAACTAGTGGTATAGCAGAAGGTTTTTTTTTTCGATCCACTGCTGTTTGTCATTTTTATAAATAACCTGGATTAGGGCATGGAATGATGGGTCAGTAAATTTTCCGGTGACACGAAGCTCAATGGAGTTGTCAACAGTGCCAAATGTTGCTGGAGGTTGCAGTGGGATCGGAATAACCTGCAGAGCTGAGCTCAGAGGTGTCAAACGGAAATTAATGTGGGAAAAAGTGAGGTCATTCACTTTGGAAGGAGAAACAAGAAGATTTCTGGGCTCAAAGTAATATTCTGGAAGTTAAGATGAGCAGAGAGACCTCGGTGCTATTGTGCAAAAAACTCTGAAAGTTACCACCCGTGTTGAAAGATTTTTTTGGAAGGAGCACGGAATGTTGGATTTATTGGGAGAGGGATTGATTTTCAGAGCCATGAGGTCATGTTGCACTCCAGAAATTCTCTGGTGGTCGCAATTGTGGAATTGCATACAGTTCTGGTCGCCAAATCATCGGACGGATGTGCAATCATTTGCAAAGCTTAAGAGGAGATTAAATACGATGCTGTCTTTTTTTGGAGGGAAAGTCTTACGAGGAAAGACTGAGGGACCTGGGGCTGTTTATGACAGAGAGAAGAAGTTTGAGAGATGATTTAATAGAGACATAAAAGATGATCAGATGCTTTCTTAAGGTGGAGAGTGAAGGAACTTTTTACAAATGGTGATGGTCGGCACAAGGGCACACAGCTTTAAATTGAGGCTGATAGATGCCGAGGCATGTTCTATTCTCAGTGAGTAGAAAAGGTGCAGAAAGCCGACCATTCACCAGTCGGAGACGCACTAACTTTTAGGACTTTTAAATGATCAGGGGATAATCTTTTGCGTCATAATTATAAAATGTCGTTAAGCTGGACTTCTGATTAGGATCGCGTTAGGTGTAACATCAAGGGCCAAAGAGCCTTTATTGCACAGTAATATTCGGTCCTCGAGCTGTTCGCAGCCTGGTGTTGCAATCGTCCTGGCCAATATCAGTGAAATGAGCGTCTGGCGTGGATCAATCTCTCAACTTCGGCAGCTCTCACACTTCTAGTCTGCAAGAGAAGCACGGCAACCTGATCAATTGCCCCAATGGACCTGGCATCAGAGGACGTCCAACGGCTGCTATTCTTGCCACTGAGGCCAGAAATCCAATTGCTCTTTTTTTTGCTGTGGATCTGAATTGAAACTCACCTCAGAGGTGGTTGTACTGATTATGGATCATCCATTATGTCGTATCAGGTTCAGGAACAGGACAGAGAAAAACGTGGTGAAAAAAAAATGTAACTGAATATAATTCTGGATTAGTGATGCTGGAAGAGCACAGCAATTCAGGCAGCATCCAAAGAGCAGCGAAATCGACATTTCGACGAAAAGCGCTTCATCAGGAATAAAGGCAGAGAGCCTGAAGCGTGGAGAGATAGTTGAGAGGACGGTGGGGGTGGGTTAAAAGCAGCATAGAGTACAATAGGTGAGTGGGGGAGGGGTTACTGATTATAAGTTTACCGTGGCTTCCTGCGTTGATCACCGTCAATGTTTGGTCACTACTGTACTGGGATTTTCCTTCAATTCGTCACAGAATTCAATTCGCCGACACTGCACCAAGTTCCTTGGCAACGTTCATACGACACAATGACCGACATTGCACACAACGTCAACAATCTTCAGCATTAGTACATCAAAGAGCACGTGGCATGGTTTGTATAAATAGTATACAAAGAGCAATGCTATGCAAGAGCTAATTGAATTCTAGTTTAGATTAGATTACTTTACCTACAGAGTGGAAACAAGCCCTTCGGCCCAACCAGTCCACACCTCCGAAGAGTAACCCACCCTGACCCATTTCCCTTTGTCAGATGCACCGAACACTACGGGAAATTTAGCATGGCCAATTAACCTGATCTGTATATCTTTGTATTGAGGGAGGAAACTGGAGTACGCAGAGCAAACCCACGCAGTCACAGGGAGAACGTGCAAAATCCACACAGTCAGTTGCCCAAAACTGTGAGGCAGCAATGCTAATCAATGAAACACTATGCCACCCGTGAGCCACAATGCAAATTAACAAGATTACAGAGTAATATTCAAAATGTCAGATATTCACATTCATTTCCTTGGCCAGAATTCCAGCCTTGCAAAGGGCGAGTCTGCCCCTGAATCTCCAGAATGCACGTGGACGCCTGTCCATTGGTCCACCTGGAAGCCTATGTTCAGCCTGGCAGAGCAATTGTGAGAAATCTCCACTTTATGATCTAAAGCTGCGACACAATTTGTCTAATCCAGCTGAGATGGCAGCGAAGTACACCTGAGACCTTAATATGTTTTGACGAAGATTCAAAATGCCCTCATTATGTTAGTGTTTAAAGACCTGGGCCAGAAACAGCCCAGTCAGGACGGAAGATGAAGAGGCCATTCTTCACACCGCTCCTGCCCCGCCCCGCCATTCGATATCATCGTGGCTGAGCCAGTATATTAATGTCTTTTTTCAGCCTAGCAACATCATCGTGTTTCCTACTGGCTAACAGATATAATAATCGAGCTCTATCTTCAATAGACATCGAAATTGTTCACTTGTGAGGAAAAGAAGGTCCGTTTCAAGGCAGTTGGGTTCCTGCTCCAATAGTGCAGGTATTGCTGAGGAGCAGCCGAGTCTGGTCTGATCACTTATCAAACCATGAACTAAAACACAACTCTGGTGAGACGCAAATCGATGATCTTGGAATAACAACTTCAGCAATCACGGGGAATCCAACGGGCTTTCTCTTGCGCCACAGAACCGCGCAAGCAGGCCTTTTTTTAAGCACACAGGGTTGCCTTTTCCGCGGGACTCCCATCTCACGTATGTCTGCCTTCGTCACACTTTCCAGTACCAGGTGCTTATCCAAGAGTGCTCTGGCTATTCAAGTGTTTGTCTACACACTGCTGAAATATTCTACAGACACGTAGCTATGCCTCACTTTCAGATAGTGAATTCCAGTCAAACACCACTGTCTGGGTGAAAATATTTATTGTAAATCTCCACTGAATCGCTTGTCTCTTGCTTTTACTCTATGCTACTGCGTATTATTACTTCCCAAAACATGCTTATTTCTGTCACACATATCTCTCCTCTTCATAGTATGTGCACGTGAATCAGTTTTTCACACAGCCTTCTCTGCACTTGGATAAACAGCTCCAGGATGGCTCGTCTACCTTTACAGTGGAAATGTTCCAGCCCTTTGTCATTCTTATCATTTCCTCTGAACAACTTCTCCTGGAATCAGACGCTTCCTGCAGCCTTCAATGAAAAAAAAATGTCCTCTGAAGAAAAGACAAAATATCTCAACAAAACTCAACAACTCTTTTACATCGATGGAGAGAAAGGAGAGTTAATGTTTCGAGTCCAATGATTCGTTTTTGAAACTAATGGGACATGCGTGTGCGAAAAGAATGTGGAAGAAGGCGGATATGTCTGAAATGATTGAATTCGATGCTGGGTCCTGAAGACGGCATAGTCTGTCAGCAGAAAATGGGGTGTTGTTCTTCCAGCTTGTGCTGTGCCTTGAAGGGGCACTGCAGCAGACCGGAGTCTGAAATGGTGTCTTGGCAACACAGTGTAATATTGAAGTCACAGGAGACTGGAAGATCAAGATAATTTTTGTTGATTCCATACAGAACGTCGGTGATCTCAGCTTCGTCATTGACTCTGTTTTTCTCTCCCCATTGTGCAGTGATAAAATTCAGAGGAGGAAATACAGTTGTCTGGATTGAATGAAGTGCTGACAAATCACTGAAAGATGTGTCTGGAAGGTTATAGAGTGAGGAGAGTATTGTAACCCAGAAGGTCTTCTAGCCTAGACATTAGAACGTTACAGCACAGTGCAGGCCCTTCGGTCCACGATCTTGCACTGACCTGTGAAAAAAATGTGATGTCCACCTAACCTTCACCGTTACATTATTATCCATGTATATGTTCAATGCACATTGAAATACTCTTATATTCAGCGAATCTACGAGTGTTGCAGGCAGGCTGATCCACCCACGAACTACTCTCTGTGTGAAGAAATTAACACAGTTATCTGTCCTATATCAATCAGCATTCAATTTAATGCTATAACTCCTCGTGTTGGCCTTTGCCGTCAGAGGAAAGAGGCTCTCATTCTCCACTCTATCTAACCTTCTGATAATCATATAAATCTTGATTAAGTCACCTGTCAACCTTCTTAACTCCGACGAAAACAACATCAGTCTCCTCAGATTTTGCTCGTAAGACCTTCGATCCACACCAGTCACCATCCCAGTCAACCTCCTTTGAGCCCTTCCAGAGATTTCATATTTTTCCAAAATTCAGTGACCAGAGCTGCATGCAATATTTGGTGGTGCCCTATCAGGTGGTAAAGCCGCTACTTCTGTGATTTTATGGAGTGGTGTTGTCTGGGCAGTTGTTGGGATGCAAGGAATACTGGTCCAGAGGGTCGCGTCAGAAAATGTCCTGCATTTTGCTGGCAAGTTGTGGAGTTCAGTGGAATGGAATATTGGTGAAAGTGGAAAAGAATGTGTACCTTCCACCGCTTCCTGTCACCAGTAAGCATGTCTAAGTCACAACTCATTCAGACATATTTCCTCATCTTTAAAAGGTGTGCACACTTTCAGGTTGCCATGAGAAACGTTTTGTAAACTATTTCAGTACTGACAGGATTACCGGTTAAAGCTGTGTGAAAGATGTTGCAAATGGGCATACCAGACAAAATGAGGTGCCACGTGAAAAAATATGTGTTTCATTCAGGAAAGCTAAAATAAAATTGTGCATAGAAAATTGTGGCGAGCTGTCTGCTGATTTTTTTGATGAGGTAAAAAGAAGTCTTGATGGTGCTAATCGAAAACGATCAGACAAATGTAGATTGGAAAAACAATAGACAAAACTTCTGTGAGACCACTGTGCCTGAAACCTGGGTATGAAGGTATAAAAGCGGAAGTAGCAATATTGATCATAAATTGGCTGCGTGAAACGTTACTGATGAAGGGTGCCTGCCGGAAACTTAGATTTTCATGCTCCTCGGATGCTGCGTGACCTGCAGTGCTTTTTGAGCACCACTCTCTTGCTGACTCTGATCTCCAGGATCTGCAGTCCTCACTTTCACCAGCGGGAAAGGGGACAGAGTCATCATTAACAATTGTGTTGTGAACTGGAAGAATTTTTCAAGCGAAGTTTGATTGAGCGTTGGGATGTGGAAGTTCTGGTTAGATTAGTTTAGCCCAACAGCATTCTATGATTGATCAGAGCCCCCAGCGACCCCATGAGTTTCTCTGATTGCTTGAAGGACCAATGCCTCCAGCTTGGTCATGTAGGAACGCCTCTTCTTCGCTGTTGGGCATTATACGTCATCAGTTGGGATGGGTCCTGCAGCATGCATACGGTTAACATGATTGGTGAGCATGCATGCAGCGAATGATCATTGGAATGAAATGTCGTTTCCAATCGATAGTCGGTGAGTGAGGGCGAAAGGAGAGGGAAGCGCCAGGTGCTAGAGCCCAGATACACTATATATCTATACATCTACTATAAATACCGGAAGAAACATCAAAGCAGCGTTTCACAGGAGGCTCCAACGCACTGATGATGTCCCCTAGCCAGGGGACGAAACGTTTGCAGCAAAAATTTCCAGCTCGGTGAACAGAACCACAACAACGGACACCCGAGCTACAAATCTTCAATCAGACTTTAAGCCCAGATACAGGTTTCATGTTTGGTCATTATATAATTCTGGACCCAAACATAGTGTATCTGGGGTCGCGAATTAAGCCAAAGAGAGTCTGAGTCTTCTTCCCAGAAACAGCCCCAAGTCAGCCACCTCTATTCCCTGGTTCAGTTTTATATTTTTTTTAATTTATCAGGTCACTGTTGGTTTATCTATCTTTAGTGTGAACAGAGATGAAAATAAATGATATTGTTTGAAATCATTGTTGTGGTCCATGAGGATGTGGTATTTTGGGGAGACGTTTGGTTGTGGATTAGTGACTGGTATTGATGGAAAAGTGTATCCCATGAACACCTCTGTCCCTTGCCTTTCTATAAATGTTTCTGAGACGAAAATAATCCACATACGAGTTTCTTTTTGGAAAAATCCTGCATTGAAAGGTGATGAAGACTGGACTGAAGTTTGACAGTGATTATCTTTATTGCTTGTTCAATTAGTGAACATCACTGCTATTAATCATGTCCGTGCTAACATCAAGTCTCTTGAGCATCAGGATGCGCGTTGGGCCAGTGGCGCAATGGATAACGCGCCTGACTACGGATCAGGAGACTGTAGGTTCGAGTCCTACCTGGCTCGAGGGCAGTGTTGACTTTTATTACGCATTAAAAATGATTTCTCTGCGGCCGAAATAAGGTATGAGTTCTTAATCTGCAGGAACAAGAATGCGTTCATTAAATGTCCCCGAAAACATGAGACTCAATATTCTAGCGTCGTCACAGGAGGGAAGCTGAATAGACGGACACGTTGGCCATGGGCACGTTTCCATTTCACAAAGCCACCGATCGCATCATTGTTGCTCGCGGGAATGCTCGTCTTTGAGCATTTGTTAAAACTCCTTTGCCAATGGAATCAGAGAAGAATGAAGAGTTAAATGTCCAACTAATCTTTATAGAGAGTGAGTTCCAGAGTCTAACACCTGCAGACTGATAAATTTTTCCGACAAATCTATTCAAAGCTTTCTGCATCTTGTCTGAAATCTACAAACCCTGGTGATCGATCAAGAGCAACTGTTTCCATCAATCTGTAATTCCATGCTTCCCATTATTTCCTACACGTCAATCATGTCTCCTCACAATCAGCTCTGCTCTGAGAAAAATAACCCCCACTTTGCCTCGGCCAGACCACTAAAAACATTCTTATGCAGGAAATCCAAAGTGTAACGTCGCTGTTTGTTTTGGTGAGCGTGTAGTAAGATTTACTTCGAATACATTAGCTAGGTTGACTTCCAGATTTTAAAACAGAGAGAAAATTAATCACAAAAGTAAGGCATGAAACGAAATGAACCAAATGTAGAATACCCACAGAGCTCAGCTATCCAAAGTAAACTTAATTATGCTTTTCAAAAAATACACAAGTCTGATAATTAAGCCCCATAAACACAGAATACAAATGAAACTGGTTTACAGCTCGATATTAGAGGGGCAAAAGATGAGAGACATGCACATCAGTGGCATCGGTAGGCACATTGAAAACCTTCGTGTAATTATGTGCGGCTGATACTTTGGAAATGGTTAACAAATTATTTCGGCTGTCAAATACCTTTTGAAATTCTTGCATTCGCTGAAATTTCTTGCCTGTTTTTAGCAATTCGGCGAGTGGAGCAGTCTCACTTCAAACAGTCAGCACAAACTTTCAGTAAAAGTGACTCAATCCGGTAAACTGTCATACTGCTCTTTTCGTCAACAATGTACAAACATCCCCCATAACTTTCGTTTTCACATCCCGTGGGGCTATTTGTCCGTGTTCAACGACATAGCCCAGGAAGGTGACTTTGGCTTTGGCTTTGGCAGATTCACTTTCAGCTCGGTTTGCAAACCAGTTTGACTTCCGTATTCGATCAATCAAGCCCGATAAATGCTGCAAATTTTCAATCCATGAGAGACTGAATGTCACCAGGAACAACACACACAAGACTGTTGTGTATCCGGCAATTACCTTGTCCGTTCACATCGAGGGCCTAACCGCCTGTACTGCGCTGTATTTTTCTATGTTCTATGTTCTATTTTCTTCTGGAACAGAACTGAATAACTTTATCAATATTAGACAACTTTTGAATTGTCCAATTTTATTTCAGGAACGTCCAATGCAGAATTACCTGAAATTGGTTCTTCCCAGTGTGTTGCAGTCAATATCACATTCTCCCCTTGCATTCGTTCTCTGCAAAAATATCATTAGGCATTTTCCCATCATACGTTCTGTGAGATTCCTTCATGCCAGGAGTTCTTATCAAGTAGCTAACCTCACTCAATTTCCTCTCAATTTGATAAGGTCTTCTAAACCTTGCTTTAAAGTTTCACCGATTAATGAAATTTAAATAAATACATTGTTCCCAGTGGCAAAATTCTGATTCTTTTGTTTCTCATACACTTCCTGCTTCACCATTTGCTGCGATACTTTTAAGTGCTGTCTCGACAACTCCCCAACATTATTTAGTCCAACTCTAAAACTTGACACATCGGCCAAATGCTTGGTCTCTGTAATCTGCCTTATTAATTTTTCCTTATTAAATTGTAATGGCCCTCTTCCTTTATGCCCAAAATTGGTTTCAGATGGTCTTAGTTTTGTGGATTCTTTCGATATATTTCAGATCGCAAACAGCACTGACGTAACTCCCTTATGGAAAAAATCTGGCTACTCTGAACAATAAAACCTCAACATAGTCTTTAATAATTGATGTCGCCTTTCCAGTGCACCCTATTATTCTAGATGGCACACAGTAGATTTGATTCGTTTTAATCCAAAGCTACCTATCTACTCCTTGGAAAGTTTGGATGTGAAGTTTGTCCCTTGATCTAATTGTATCTCTGATGGTAGTCTTCATCTAGTTTTTTTAAAACATCATAATTCTTCCTCAAACCTTTTAGCTGTCATATTGCACATTTGAACAGCATTTGGAAATCTCGTCAATACATCCATTTATGCTAATTAATACTTATTTCCATCTTTTATTGGATGTAGGGAACCTACATAATGCAGCAAGACAATTAAGACAGATTCCTTGAACGCTGCAATAGGAACAAAAGATGCAGGCTTTATTATTTCCCATGGTTTTCCGTTTAGTTGAAATGTATGACACTTCTGGCAAAATTCAACTATATTCATCTGCAATCCAGGCCAGTGAAAATGTCTTTGTATTTTAGCCCCCGTTTTCCTCACGCCTAATTCAATTTGTGGCACGTGTGGCACTCGCAGCACCACTTTTCTGTACCCTACTGGGAATAAAAAACATTCTGCCCAATTCTCTCTTGCTTGAATATATGTTGGTTTCTATTTGCTCCTTAACATAACATTTGCTAAGTAATATCACACAAGGATGCATTCACCCTCCTTCCAAATATATGTCTTCTGATCCAACTGCTTTAATTTTTTCAACTTTCTGCTGTAACTCAGTAGAATAGCTGAGCTGAATATACTTGCGTTTTTAACGTTTGTCCCCTGCTGTGTCCCACTTATTTGACAATAAAAAAAATGTAATCTTGATGCATTGTGTATGTTCCCTACATCCAATAAAAGATGGGAATAAGTATTAATTAACACAAATCGATGTAATCATATTTCAGCCTCCTAATCCTTGCCTTTTGATTTCTTCTGCTTCCGATTGTGACTCTGTGATTGTGTAAAGACACAATCTGGGAAAATTCCTTTATCAACGTCCTGCATTGCTACTCTTGCCTGCAGCTCGACTGGCTTTTCAACTGGAGTATGGAGCAGGCTAACCGGTGATTGAGCTATATCATTTGCAAGCACAAATTGTATTCTTGGAGCTGAGAGTTTGTCCAGAACTCCCACTACAAACTCTGGACTCTTTTCTGCCCACTCTAGCTTCACTGTACATCACTGAGCAATGTTTCGTCCCACCATGAATTCCTGAGTACATAGGTCTTCAAAAGTATATATTTCCCCATCCTTCTGCCTCACAGATTGAGACGATCCTGTGCTCCTGAATATTGTTGCCTCTCTATCTGCTACTCCAGGCCAAGGTAAATAAACTTTAACTTTGCAGTTATATTTTTCAAGCAGATCTGTCACTTCCCCCTTACCAACCTCTGATCGGTTTGTGCACTCTGATGCAGCTTCTCAGCCTCCACTGTGCTTTCTATTATCATGCCAACAAAACATCCAGGCTTGTTTTGTTTTCCTGCATTTGACTTTACAGTGCTTTCCATAGTTCTCCAATACTAATTTCATGTGGCCTACTTTATTGCAATGAAAACCTCAGATCTTGATCCCTTCAAGGTTTTCCTATATATCCTGTGATAAGTTATCCTCATGATCTTCACAGAGATTTAACTTTCCCTTTCCACATGAGGATTTCTCTTTGCCCAATTTCTATCCCTTCGGCTTAAAATGATTCTGGAAGCCCATCCTTGTTTTATGGACCAGTTCATTACAATCACCCATTTCAGCTGCTATCCTTGTCGTTTTAACAATATGCTCTTCCAGAGTAATCTTATCTTCAGCTTTTATCTCCAGCGTTTAATGTGAATTCCATTAATAATTGCCAATTTCTGAAGTTCAATCTCTGTCTCCCTTTCTCTCTGCTCTTCTGCTCTCTGTTCTTCGAATCGTACCTGAAACTGCTTGAAATCTACTGTCTTTTCCTTATCTCTCGCGTCTAACTCAAGCTGCTTCATATTCAATTAACATTTAAACATCTCTGCAAATTCTCATGAATTTTCCAGCTGAGTTAAATGCTGAGCTACTGCGGGCAATGACCTCTCCTTTCCTCACAGAAAGAGGCAAATACAACCCCAGCGTTTCTGCTTATTCCAGAAGCCTGGCCTGAATCAGTTTTTTTTGGTAAAACTGCCAACTTTACGTTGTCCCTAGCCAGACAACTCTTTGTACTAAATGAGACACTGCTTTCCCAAGAACTGTCTACGACAATCCAAATCAACACCCGAAATAAAGACACAAGCACAAACCGGGCGAGCTAATCGCTCACTGAACTTATGGCTCTCTGGGTAATCATCACTCATAGCCATGCATCAGGGGTCGTGAATCGGATTTTACAGCCTGCACTGGTAAATCTTTTTAAGAGATCGCCAACATCAGATTTAAAGGACAGAATTCCGAGAAATGAAATGAGAATTAGAATGTATCACCATTACTTGTTTAGCACAATAGGGGTGCGGTTAATCTCTCTCGTGTCACGAATCCTGATGCATCCATTGCGTCCACTCTCTCAACTGCCTTGATTTAAGTACTGAATATGTTGCCCCTGTATCTACCGAATGCGCACCTTCCACATATAATACATTTTCCCTTGAGACTAAAATTCGCTTCTTCTTATCAACACCTCAATGTCAGGGTCCTGAAACATTCGAGTTCCTTTCCCGATACGGAGTTGTTTTTTTCCCCATTCCTTGACTAGTGATATGTTAGCTTACTGGCCTTGTAAGTCTGCCAGCAGTTCGGGTTGATTTTACTTTTTTTTTGTTTTTGTCTGCAAAACTTGCCTCTGCAAAGTCAGGTTCTTACTTCTTTGTTTCCCTGTGCTTTTATTGGTTTCAAAATAAATGCTAATTTTCCATTACAAAGGACATCACGTTATTTTTAAAGGTCGCTGCAACAGCGAGGGCCGAAGTGTCTGCACTGCATTGTAACGTTCTATGTTGTAAGCTACATTTCCTGCTGGTTTCTCATGTCTCTCCTCAATGTGGAAGTTTCCAGTCACATCTTCCAGAGATTTGTCTGCACTTCGTTCAATAGAGGCAACTGTATTTCCTGCTCAGAATGTGATCTCTTTGCAATGGAGAGAGGAAAACAGAGTCGGTGACAAAGCTGAGATCACTTAGGTTCTGTCCAGAATCAACAAAAACTATCCCGATCTTCCAGTCTCCTGTAACTTCAACATTACACTGTTTTCCCACCCTTCAAGCACTCTGTCTGTATTCCTGATGAGGGGCTGTTGCCCGAAACGTCGATTTTGCTGCTCCTCGGATGCTGCCTGAACTACTGTACAATTCCAGCCACACTCTAATCGAGACACTGTGTTCCCAGGCCACTATTCCAGTCTCTGGTTTGCTGCAGTGCTCCTTCAAGGAACAACTCAAGCTGGAATACCTTCAACTCATTTTATACAGACAGACCATGCAAACGTTAGGACCCAACATCGAGTTCAATCATTTTAGAACCCGTCCGCCCTCTTCCACATTCTCCACCCACCCGTCCATCCCATCAGTTCCGAAGACAGATCGTTGGACTCGAAATGTTAACTTTCCTTTTCATGAGATATGGACACTAGCAGTTGATTTTGTTCAGACCTTTTGGCTTTACTTCAGGGAACTTTGCTTGTCCGTTGCAATCGCCAGACTGCTGGAAGCTTCTGATTGCAGGATGAGATTCTCAGAGGAGATGACAGGAATGGCAAGGGCTGGACCATTTCCATTGTGAAGGTAAACGAGCTAGGTTGGGGGATGTTTATCGAAGAGCAGAGAAGGCTCATTGAGTAACCGATTAACGTGCACATCTTATGAAAAGGATATATATGTATGAGAGGGATCAGACTATATTTGGAAGGAATACAGTGGCATAAATGAAATACAGGAGACAAGATGTTTTGAGGAGAATTTGCGACAATGCTTTCACCAGTAGAGTGTTGCGAATCTGGAAATCATTATCTGAGCATGTGGTAAAGCTACGTGTCATGAGAACATTCCAGCAGTCTGTAGACGTACATTTGAAGAGCCAGAGCACACGTGGATAAGGAACAGGTACTGGAAAGTGTAACCATGACAGACAGATGCGAGATGGGTGTCCTGAACGCAATGGGTCAAAGACAAATTTGTGTGTTCAAAGGCAATTGCAGGCGTGGCTCTGTGTTGCAATGGATAGTGCATTGGACTTCTATGTCACTGCCCAGATTGTAATTCAAAGGTTGTGGGTTCGAGTCCCATCAGAGTCGACTTTTAGTTTATGGTTTGGAAGACGGTCAGAGCAGACTCAGCTGCTCATCTGCAAAACCAACAATATTCGTGCAGAAACCCAACTCTCTCGAAACGAAATATTTTCCTCTCACAATTTTAAATTTTCGATGTCTATTTATGATAGAGATCAATAAACATCTGTTAGTCAGTAGACAACACGATGATGCGGATAGGCTGGAAAAAGACACAAAATTGTTGTGTCAGCCATGATGATATTGAATCATGGAGCGGGGCCAGATCGGTATTAACAATGGGCTCCTTTGTGTCTGTGCCATTTCTGGTCGAGATTTTTAAACAATCGTAATGATAACAATATGAATTAAACACCACGAAATATTTTGGTCTCACCTCCACATCCCTTCCCTTCCAACTGGAAGAGACAGCTCTTGTTTTAGCTTTAGATCAGACAGCGGAGAATTCTGACAAGTTCTCCTTCAGGCTGAATGTTGCTTCGCATGGGTTTCAAAGTGGACACATGGAGCAAGCAAATGCATGGATTCAGGGGATTCGGGGCAGATTTCCCCTTTGCTGGGCTGGAATTCTGGCCAAGGCAATGAACGTGAAGTTCTGACATTTTGGATCTTACTCTGGATTCTTGCGACTTCAGCAATTAAATCGGAATTCACGTTGCCCTTGCATAACATTATTCAATCTTCACTGTTTATAAAAACCATGCCAAGTTCTCGTGGGTGCAGTATGCTGAATATTGTTGTCGTTGTGTGCAGTGTGGGTCGATGTGTCATATGAACATGCCGATGGAAGTTGGTGAAATTTCAGTGAATCGAATTCCCTGACGAAGTGAAACCGATCGAAGGAAAACCCCAGTCCAGTGGCGAAATGACATTTCTGGTGATCAACACAGGACACCACTGTAAACGTACGCAGCATTCAATAAAGTCGATTTCCGCCACATTTTTCTATGCCACATTTCCACCACATTTCTGGGACATTATTGTAATCTCTACGCTCTCACATTCCATAGGAAGAACATTCAAATGGCCAACTATCCATTACTAATGTCCTGAATTCACACACACATGCACATATATGCGCATATTTATATATCCACACAGATATAAATGTATGTGTGCATGCATGTATATGTCTGTGCAAAAATATTTAAAAGTTACCAAAGAACGTTGAGTAAAACAACATTTATTCTAAAAAAAATATGATTTCTTGGAGTGCTCTGTCCTTAGGAAATGCCTCAGTTACTTAAGACCAGCCATAAATACTCCCTGAGTGAATATCCAACACTCAATAGAGATACAGAGGTGATTTCTGCAAACAATGACGTCTTTCATACCGCTGATCCTGCGCTGTGTTAAATTCTGGAAAGGATGTTTAGCTCTTTACATATTACCGGTGTTGCTGCAAGCTCGCACAGGCCATTAAAGCAGTCCACAAAATATTAGATTTAACTCATTGGACATTTTGACTGTTACCAGAAAAACTGGAATCGAAACGATAACGATGTTTTAAGTATTGCTGTGAAGATTACAGAATTGCAGTAGGAATATTTTTCGTGTCTTGTTACAGGATATTTTTGGGGGAGATGAGTGAGCAGCATATGGACTCACTCCCTTCTCTGTGATTGCAGCCAAATATTCCAATGCAACACATGAAAGGATAAAGGTGCATTACATTAGCAGGTCAGTTCCCACTCACGATAGTATAGTTTCACTTTGATTATCGCCATCGTCTAAAGTATTAGCTGAGTTGGGAGATCATGATCCTGAGGGTATGCTGAGACATTGCGAGAATTAATCCCACACTGTTGGCTTCACTTTATATCATAAACCAGTTATGCAGCGGACTGAGCTAACTGGCTTCCCTTTCATGCTCAGTTTTTTGTACAATTTATAGAAGTTCACGTGGAACAAGCTGCTGAACCTTTCCTCACAATCAGCACATGCTGTACTTAGTCCTACTCAGTTGAAGGTGTTATGAACTTTCTATCCAATTAACTTTAACCAATTACAGAGTGTGCACGTAACGCGTACCCATCATGACCGCCCGGACACCCTGTCATGGTGAAATTCATTCCTCGCGTGTCTGCACGTGTCTTCACAAATATATTAGGATCAGCTTCTCAATAATCTTTCCAGCGAAGAAGAAATCGTTTTCGAATTCAACTGCTGTAGAAGGAAAAGGATAACTTTCCAAACTTCTCTTTGTCATTCATCGCTGGTTTTGAAGTTCTAAAGTTTTGATATAGATACATCCAAATGAAGGCATTTCCCTCCTGTTTACTCTCACCAAATTCTCATCGCCTGGAAACCTTCCATACGGACACAACTCAGTTTTACCTGGTGTCACGCCACATGATCTATTCGTTTTTTCCACCAACCCATGAAACCTCGCCTTGTCTTTTCAAATGGCATTACCCCTCACTACATCGATGGCTTCCTTTACATTTTTTTGTTTCCAAGTAAACACTGTCCATTCTTCCTGACGTCTTTTCATTACAGTCATTGCCATCCATGTTTTTTATTATCTCTTTATATCCCTGTATAGCCAATGTTGGGAAAGGATGCTGGGTCCAATGCAGCACATTAAAACTCGGTCTAATGCTGTGTACTGCCATTACCAATGTAAGGAAAATAGATGCTAGTTCAGGCAAAAGGGAATCCGTTGGTTGTCGCGTAATGGATCAATCCTTGACTGGGAAGTGACTGTTTTTCCTCACTTTTCTCCCTGGTCTGAACATTTGCTAAAGCAACACACTAAGGGAACATAGAATGACTATAGTTCAGAAACTGGCTATTCATTGCAAACAATGCACACCCAGTCCTCCAGGGATTAACGCTCACAGAACAATTTTTCTCTTCATTTGCGCCTGAAGTTCGCACCTTACTGACAGTCAACCCAGTTGTAGGCAAATCATATCTCTGGCGCTGTGAGGCAGCAGTGATAACCAGTGAACCACCTTATGGCCGTGTACAATATTGCAAGGCACATGTGGACGCGTTTGTCATGTGATTCCTGTCAAAGATGCTCTACTTTGTTGTTACCCTGACCAGGAACAATAAATTCTGATTCCCTGACCTAGAAATGAACCCAAACCACAGCGGTGAAAGTGCTGCATCGGAACCACTGGTCGACCAGGTAGGACGGCATGTGCAATTGTGTCTTCTCTTAACAGCATAGCTTTCTTTTCCTGTGATGAGACATTTCTATCGAAAAAGAATGTTCGTGACACCGTGCTTTTACAGCACAGAATAATACATCATGTCAGTACCAGTCATCAAACATCCATCCATTCTCCTTTCCAGTTACCACTACTTGGTCCACAGCCTGACGTCTGAAGTGTTCATCTCAATGAGACTTTCCATGCAAAGTTTTAATTTCAAATGAACCAGCGACAGAGACTGAAGTCAGATACCGTCACGTTTGTTCATGACCTGGCGGAGAACTGAACCTCATTTTGACCCATAGATGGAACTATACAGACACATCTTTTGAGAGTGACAAAGGCCTCAGGACATCCCAACTAACATAAAATGAGGAATTGAACCGTTTGGCCTCTTCTTTCTTCATTACTAGCTTTAAAATCCGATTCTGTTGACAAAAGCAGAGGTGTAAACTGACAGGAGGCTGTCCTTCGAAGACTGCCCCAATCGTGAATATTTGGTATCTGCAAACCGTCGATGTATCCACCTGTGAGGCAGACTGGCTAGCTGTGCTCTTCCATCCTCTGACTGGTTTAATTTGGATTCCAGCGCATTCCTGTCTCTACATAAGGAACAGGAGCATACAGCCGCATTCCTGTAAGTTTTCGTTCCCCCATTGTTTCACCGTTAGTTTACTGCTTCTAATGAGTCACGTTTTTCTTCCTGCCAAACGAAGGCATTCTTCGCATCAGAAGATTGACATCCACAATATCCTCAGGGGAAAAACACGGATGTGGACTTCCAAACTGAAATGGCTGAGGCCTGGTCTGCGCAAAAAATGACTTTCAGCTTTTCCTTCAAAAATAAGTCCTAACAACACACACAATGCACCTACGGATGCTTGTTGCAAAGTTGTAAGGAAATTCAGCAAGGCTGCCGTGAGAATGGAGGTTACAACCGCTGGTTTACAAAACCAGCCTCGAACCACTGAGTTATAGAAGAACTAAATTCTGAGTCGTTTTGAGTCTGACAAAAGATGATGACCTCGAGCAGAACAAATTCGTTCAAATCAGTTTTGTGATACAAATTTCGTTTTATGTGACAAAATACGCCTTGAAACCCACTTCTTTGATCGCTTGTTTGATGTCACACTTTGTCAGCTTCCCAAGTTTTCATAATGGAACAGGGATCAACATTTGTATAACCTCCCGGCAGACTAAAATCTTTGACGTTTCTATTATGATTTTGGTGCTAGACAGTGACATCCTGAAAATAGGAACAGAAGTGTTTCAGATGGGAAAGAAAGCAAATCGAACTCTGGCCTTCATCGGTCACAACGTTTGGTATCGTGATTTGCATCTGATGTTGTAATTGTATAAAACTTCTGTTTGGCCACATTTGGAGTACTGTGTGCAGATCTCATCTCAAAATAGCAAGGATGTGGAGGATTCGGAGAGGGTACAAAAAGGGTTTATCAACACGTTACCAGTATTGTGTTTTTAAAGGTGTGTTAGGTATAAGAGGAAATTAAACAAAGATGGATTGCTTTGTGAGAGTATCAGAGGCTGACAGGCGACCAGGTACAGGAATATAACGCTAGGACAGGATAGATAATGTGGATAGTCAGAATCTCTTTTCCAATGTATAAGTTTCAAATACTAGAGCGCAGAGGTTTAAGGTGAGAAAGAGAAAGTTTAAATGATGTGTGTGAGGCAAGATCTTTTATTCAGAGAGTGGAAGTTGCCAAGCGAGGTCTTGAAACAGAAATGTGAGTAAAGTTTTGAAGTGGCATTTCGACAGAAACATGAACAGGCAGGGAATAGAGGGATATGGACCATGTACATTCAGATGGGATGAGTTGAGAATAGCATTGTGGTAGGCCGAAGGGCCAATTGCTATGCTGCACTGTTCTATTTTCTAACTTCCCAGCATTTAACCGATCAAAGCACTTCAGAATCTTGCATGTTTCATTCAGTTTCTCTCTCATTTTTCTTAACTTTAATTGGTTCATTCTCAATCTACTCCACTTCTTATTATAAAATCCCTCCATTCCCAATATCATCCGAGTGAAAATTATCTGGCCTGCCTCTGATACAGCAATACCTTTCCTTCGGGCACACATGCTGTTCATAATATTCTAAGTGAAGTATGACTTGTACCTTGCATCGTTTTAGTAAGACCTCCCTATATTTAGCCTCCATTCCCTCTGTAAAAATTGGCAGCATTTGATTTGCCTTCTCTATTATTTGAAGACCCTGTAAGCTAATTTTTTTCTGATTGATAAACAAGGACTCGCACAAACCTTTATGTTTTCAGTCTAAAAACAAGTACTGTTAGCCTGACAGAAAGTCAGGAGCATGTTGCAATGAGTGAGAAACAACATATCAATAAAAAGTAACTGGACTCTTAGAAACAAATTTTATAAAAGAGAATTTGTTTTAGAGCCTGTTGGATTTTATTTGTTGGTGTGAATATAAATGGCAGAATAGATAAGGGTGTGGTGAGGGTGGGTGTTGGTACGGTGGATATGGTTTATTTCAGAAGCCCTTGTGTGAGTTTCAATAAGGGCTAGAATAGGGCCCCTTAAAGGTCAATAAGGTTACCGATGTGTGGAACTAGAGGAGATGAGTGAGATCATAAACAAAAAAAAAGTCTTGTCAGTATTTACTCTGGAGAAAGACATGGTAACTCGGGAACATTGGGAAATAAATTGCCATGTCTTGGAAAAAATCCTCAACAGAGAAGAGAAAGTGGTGGAATATTAAAACAAGTAAAAATAGATCAATCCTCAGGAGCTCATTAGGTCGATCGGAGAATATTATGGGAAGCTCGGGAAGAGATTGCAGTGTCCCTTACAGAGATATTTATATTATCAACAGCCACAGTGAGGTGTTGGAAGACTGGAGGTTGGCGAATGCTGTTCCAGCACTTAAGGGTTGCAGGGAAAGCCAGGAAATTACAGCCCCTTGAGTCCATTGATGGGGAAGTTGTTGGAGGAGATTTTGAGGGAAAGGAGCTACGTATATTTGGAAAGGCAAGGACTGATTAGAGATGGTCAGCATGGCTTTATGAGTGGAAAACCGTGTTTCACAAACTGGATTGACTCTTCCTGGAGGTGGCCAAGAGATAGGTAAAGACAGAGCAGTCAGCGCTGTCCAAATGGACGTCAGCAAAGCATTTGACAAGGTTCCAAGGGTTATTGAACATCTAGTTAAGAGGAAAAACGACGTTTACATAAGGATCCTTAGACCTCTATAGGGTCATATGGGGGTGGCATGATGCCTCAGTGGTTAACACGGCTGCCTTACAGCACTGGGGAACCGATTTCGATTCCAGTCCTGGGCGACAGTCTGTGTGGAGTTTACACGTTCTCCCCATGTCTGCGTGGGGTCCTCAGGTGCTCCAGTTTCCACCCACCGTGCAAAGATGTGCAAATTAGGTGAATGGTTTTGGTGGGATGTCCTTCAGAGGGCCCGTATGGAGTTGCTGGGCCAAATGGCCTATTTCCACACTCTGGGGACTCACTGAAGGTAGCCAGGAAGGAACTGAAGAATGGAGTTAGAACAGCTAGAATGGGACATGAAAAACATTATTGGGAAGGATTATGGAAAACTATAAGGCAATCTCCACATATGTGAGGAACAAGAGGATTGTCAGCGTGAGGGTAGGGCCTGTCAGGGATAGTGGAGGGTACATGTGCGTGGAGTCACAGGAGGTAGAGGAGGTCCTCAATGAATACTATGCTTCAGTATTCACTACTGAGAAGGACCTTGTCATTTGTGAGGACAGCGTGAAAAGGACTGATATAAGTGAACAGGTTGGTGTTAAGAAGGACGATGTGCTGAGAATTGTGTAAAACATAAAGATAGATACGTCTGTTGGACCAGACGAGATATGCCCAAAGTTACTGCAGGAAGCGAGGGAAGGGATTGCTGCGCCTTTGGAAATGACCTTTGCACCCTCACAGACCACCGGAGTCGCACCAGATGATTGGATGATGGCAAATGTCACTCCCTTTTTCAAGAAAGGGAATAGGGAAAATCCTGGGAATTACAGACTTCACTTTCTTATGCCTGTGGTATGCAAATTATTGGAGAGGACTCAGCGCGGATTTATACCACCGTAGAAAACCATAGTTTGATTAGAGATAGTCAGCAGGGCTTTATAAGGGACAGGTCAAGCCTCACAAATCTTATTGAATCCTTCGAGAATGTGACAAAACACCTTTATGGCTCATTCAGAAAAGAAACAGAGGCATGGGATACAGGAAACCTGTCTGTCTTGATATGGAATTCCTGGCTCATAGAAGACAGAGGGTGATGATAGATGGGAAGCATTCAGTATGGAGACCAGTGACCAGTGGTGTTCCGCAGGGATCGATTGCAGGAACTCTGCTCTTTGTGATTTTTTTAATAACTACTTGGATGTAGTTGTGGAAGAATGGGTTGGTAATTTTGCCAATGACATGGAGGTTGCTGGAGTGGTGGATAGTGTAGAGGTCTGTTGTTGGTTGCAGCAGGATATTGTCAGGATGCGGAGCTGGGCTGAGAAGTGGCAGATGGAGTTTTAATCGGGAAAAGTGTGAAATGATTCATTTTGGAACGTCGAACTTGAATGCAGAATACATGGTTAAAGGCAGAATACTTGGTCGTGTTGTGGAACAGAGAGATCTTGGGTTCCACGTCCATCGATCCCTCAAAGTTGCCACCCAAGCTGATAGGTTTGTTTAGAAGGAATATGTTGTGTCGCCTTTCAATTGCTGGGGGATTGGGTTTTCAAGCCGTGAGGTTACGCTGCAGCTCTATAGAGCCATGGTTAGAACCCACTTGGAATATTGTGTTCAGTTCTGATCCCCTCATTACAGGGAGGCAGCTTTAGGTAGGGTAAATTGGAGATTTACTCGAATGCTGTCTGTGCTGGAGAGCATGTCTTATGATGAAAGGTTCAGGGAGGTAAGCCTTTTGTCATTGAAGTGAAGAAGGGTGATGGGCGACTTGGTAGAGGTGAACAAGATGATGTGAGACATAGATAGAGTGAATAGTGAGAGACTTCGTTGTACCATGGCATAGATGGCTGTTGTCAGTGGGCATAAATAATTTTAAGGTGATTGGTGGATGGGTAAGGAGAAATTTCAGAGATAGGTTCTTTACACAAAGAGTGTTGCGTCGTTGGAATGCACTGGCAGCGGTGGTAGGAGAGACAGATTCATGAGGAATATTTAATGGACTCTTGGATAGGCACATGGATGTCAGTAAAATTTAAGGTATGTAGGTTAATTTGATCTCACAGACAGATAAAAGGTTGGCATGGCATCATGGCCGAAGGGTCTTGTACTGCACTGTTCTGTGTTCTATGTTCCATGTGGTAAACTGGGTAATAAGCCTAGATAATTGTAAAAGGATATGGCATTCAGGAGGAGCGAGGGAACTGGATACAAAATTGGCTTGATGGTAGGAAACAGAGGGTGTTGGGAGACATGTTGTTTTTCTGTCTGGAGACATATGACCAGCGGTGTAGTGTGTCCCAATATTGGTTTCCTGGTAAGTAAGTTTTTTGGGTGACATAAAATTGGTGGTAAATTGGATAGTGAAGAAGGTTATCTATGAAACAACAGGATGGACAGTACTGCTGGGATAGTGGGCTGAAGAATGGCAGGTGGGGTTTAATTAGATAAATGTGAAGTGTTCCATTTTGGTGAAACAGACCAGGGTGGGACTTGTGCAGTTAATGTTCGGGCCCTGGGTAGTGTTGTCAGTCAGTGACCCAGTGATGCAGGTACACAATTCCTTGCGAGTGGCGACACTGGTAGACAGGCTGGTGAAGCAGCTGTTTGTGATGGTTACCTTCATAGGGCAAAGCATTGAGAGTAGGATTTGGGATGTCATGTTGTGGCTGTACAAGACATTGGTACAGCCTCCATAAAAGCATTGTTGATCAGTTGTTCACTTAGCTCCTTTAGGGAAGGACATCTGACATTCCCGCCTGGTCTGGCCTACGTGTGAATCCAGATCCACAGCAATAAGGCTGACCCTGGTCTGCCCTCTGGGTAATTAGCAGTGGGACAAAGAATGCTGTCACCCTCATTCCACGAATGAATAAATAAAGATGCATATGTCTCTTCCTACCTCTGCAAACCCCTCCAGCTGCAGCAATCTGTACTTGGCTTTGTAACACTGTTCAGGCCCGGATCACTCTCTGTAACACTCTCACCACCTCCAGCACCTTCACCTTTCCCTGTTCCTATTGTGTCATTAAACCCTGACAAAGATTCCTCTTCCCACTGTCCTCCCCCCGCTTGAAGACGCTTTGCAATCCCTTTAACACTGACTGCTTAAACTCTCTCTCATTTCAGGATTTTAAGTACTTTGTGGTAATCGTCTAAGCCTCATAATATGATATGATCCATTTTGTCCTGAGTGAGGGATGGGTAGGAATTCCTTGTTGAGGTTTTGTCTGCTTCAATGGAATGTCCTTTTGTTGAGTGCTTTACACTGTTCATTCAAATGTTTTCCACTGTTCATTTACAAACACATGTTTAGCCTGTTACCTTGGTCCGTTCTCCTCTCAAACTCATGTAATTGACTGTTTTAGTTTCTAGATGTAGCTTATCCTTTCTGTGATTCACTTTAAAATTTTATATTACTTTAAACTACACTTTACACATTTTCCCAGAAGATCTCCCCAGGTGACATTACTCACTAAGTTTCATGACACAACGGTGCCTCTGAGGTAGTTACGTCCCTTGCCAGTTGCACAATATGTTATTCAACAAAACACTGAAAAAAATTCTACAATCTCCTATTTGAATATCACTCTTGTCGGTGTGATTGT
Source organism: Hemiscyllium ocellatum (assembly GCF_020745735.1). Lineage (NCBI taxonomy): Eukaryota > Metazoa > Chordata > Chondrichthyes > Orectolobiformes > Hemiscylliidae > Hemiscyllium > Hemiscyllium ocellatum. The sequence continues at coordinate 117,279 of NW_026869140.1, read as the reverse complement.
CAAGATTATATGAACATTGAAGTTTCACTAAATTATCACAGTCTTCATTAAAAATTTCGATGAGTTCCACTTTAATGCAATGATGAGCAATGAAATGTTATCAAGCGGCCTAAAACTGTTTTGGTGCTTGTGTCCTTGGCAAGTAGTAGCCAGAATTTACATTCAGACTGACTCGACTTCATGGTCTGAGACTAAATGCTTTCTCTGTAATGCCTTTGATACCCATTATTGTTAGCGTCACCCATTTTGCCTGAGTTTCTGCAAGTTTGTGAACCATTGAATATTTATGTCCATCTTTTGTTCACCCTGAAACCATGTCTCCCTGGTGTCTAAATCTCTTTTATGTCTGTGGCACAAATCAGCCCACCTTGCTGCAGAGAGTTTTTCCATTCCAAAAAAAACATAATTTACTCTTTCCTACAATTTCCTGTCACAAATCGATTCGCTGATGTACAGTTTTCATTAAAATTTGTCCCTTCCTGTTCCTATCTTCTTGCCTTCAGACACATCCACATGCTGTTCACATGCGTCATCTTTTCTATTTGGATTTGGAAAGCTCCTTTCATCTGAACCCTCTGTCAGTTTCAAGCCCTGTCCATAAACCTACCGACATGATTGGCCAGGATACTGTTCCCAGCTCAGCTCCGGTGGGACCCCATCTTAATGGATTTTATTTTGAAATCAGGTATGGGATGTGGGTGTCTCTGGCTGACCAGCCTTTCTTGCCCAGCCCTAGCTGCCCTTACGCTGAGTAACTTGCTCGGCCATTTCAGAGGGTAATTGAGAGACAATCACTTTGCTGTGACTATGTCGTGCAGACCACGTGAGAATGGGCAGATGTCCTTCTCTGAATAACAAGTGTTTGGATTTATTGTACATCAGTAATGGTATTTCTAGATTGTCAATTACTATTTTGAACATAATTTATTTCAAATTCCACCATTTCAGACGATGTGGTTCAAACCTGCCTCTCCAGAACATTAGCTGAGGTTTGGGATACATTCTCTAGCAACAATATCACTCGGACATTACTTTGTCTGCTCACAGGCTGTTTATCCCTGAACACTGATACCAATGTATCATGAAGCTAAACCTGTTTTTCCTTCATGATTGATACTGATTTCTTCCTGCACTCTGATGATATCACTCAGTCTCTCTCCATGTGGTATGCCTCACTGTGTGGGTCTAATTGCTGCTCCTGTCAGCGTCTCTCACTCTTGTAGCTACTCCAGATCCTGAGCCAACAGAATTCTCCACTCCAGAGAGACGCACAGGCCAGGGATGGAGACTGGGATTTTCCAGATCTCTGTGGGACACGGTACTATCCTCCATGTGTGACCCTCATTTCATCAGTCTAAGTTCCCATTCTGTCTATTTCTCTGTCTCCTGTAGGAACTCAGGAATTTTCTGACTCAATAGATTTCCCAGCAGTTGGGTGTCTTATCCATCACCACATTGAAGATAGTTGGTCAGCCAGAGAGGCAAAGGGCAGAGAGATCTGGAGCCTTCAATAAATCCTGCAGTGAGGTAAGATCACTCACCATGCACAGAGCAGAGAGCAGCGAGAGGACTCCAAACATCAGCTAACAGTGCTGGAGGTGGAGCAGTGTACAAACACACCAGGTTCAATCACCACGTCTACTGTAAGTTTTGTTGTTCTGAGACAGTATCGGGAGTGTCACAGTTATCAATCCAGACCTGTGCTGTCTTAGTGAGCACCAGCATAACAGAGGGGAAAGCAGACTTCCCATGAGTGAGTGGTAATGCTGCCTCGGATCTTTATGTTCTGTGTTCCCCCTCCAACACTGTACATATACCATGTCTCGTGGACCAGTGTCTTCAATAATTTGTAACTCCTATAACAGTTCCTGTCCCTGTAACCTCCATTTCCCTATGGTCCCTCCCCATATTTAAAATGTACTGTATTTCAAACTATTACCCCTATCTCTCTAACTTTTTTCAGTGTCTACATCATGCTTTATCTCTATAGTCTCCTCCTCCAATAATTAGAGACAGAGGCATGCAGCATGGAAACGGTTCTATCCATCCAACTCGTCCATGCTGATCACTGTTCATGAGCGAGTCGCATTTGCATGTGTTTGGTCCACATCCCGTCAAACCTTCTCTTCTCCATGTATCTGCCCAAATGTCTTTTCCATGTTGGAATTTTACTTTTCTCTACCCCTTCCCCAGACACTCATTCCATACGTGCACCATCCTTTGTGTGGAAATGTTCTCCTCTGGTCGCTTTTAAGTATTTCCCCTCTCACCTCATATTTCTGCCCTCTAGTTATGGCTTCCCCTAACCTGAAGTACAGACCTTCACTATTCGCCCGACGTATACTCCTCATGGTTTTATAAACATTTATAAGGTCACCCCTCAGCCACCTCCGCCCAGGGAAATACAAAGGACCATGATACAAATATCTCTGCCACGGTCCCCGCTGTGCCTTTGCCACATTGTTGTGGGATACACGTGTTCAGCACTTGGGCGTTCTCTACCTTTATGTTCTAAGATCTCCAGCACCACCTCTTCTGTAATGGGGACTCTTTACAAACCATCACTGTTTCTTTCCCTTTGTTTCCTAGTCTTTGTCCACAGTATGTTCTGACATGGAGTATTCATTTCAGGTCGTGCCCATCTCCTGTGGTTCTAAGTATGGATGACCTTCTTGATCTTTGAGGGCCCCTCTTGTCTCTCTAGTTGCTTTTTTGTACTTGTATGCTGTAGAATCTCTTTGCATTCTACTTAACCTCATCTGCCAAAGCTATCTCATCGCCCTGTTTTTCTTTCCAGTTTCTCCAACCTCTCTGTTTCTGTCAAACCCTCCAGTGTCAGTAACATCTCTGTCAACCTTTGCTCCTTTTGCAGTTTTGGAAAATGCTTCCTGAAGCAGGAGGATCAGAATTGTACACAATACTCCAACTGGAGACACAGCAATGTCTTGTACAGCCGTATCATGATGTACCAACTCAGGTACTCAATGCTCTGATCCATGAGGGCAAGTGTGCCTAATCCCCGCCCTGTCCACCAGTGACGCCACTTCCACGGAACAATGTAGCTGCACCCCTTGGTCACTCTCCGTTCGACAACACTGCCTAGAGCACTGCCATTAACTGTGTTAGTCCTCCCTGGTTTATCTTAACAAAATCCAACACCTGAATTCAACTCCCATCTTTCATTTCTTGACCCACTGGCTCAGTTGATTAAGATCACCTTTGATAACTGTATTCACTGCCAACTATAACAAGTATTTTACTATCCACAAACTTGCAAACAATAATTCATATATTCTCGTTTATGTCAATAATGTACATGTGTGGGCCCTGCACTGATCCTTACGGCACACCGCTGCTCAGACGCCCCCAGTCTGCACAACAACCCTCTCCCACCATCCTCTGTCTCCTACTGTTAAGCCAATTTTGTGTCCGTTTGTCTCGCTATCCCTGATCACATGTAATCTAAACTTACTAACCAGTGCACCACGATAAATTCTGTCAAAGGTCTTGCTGAAGTCAGTATAGACAACGTGCACTACTCTGCCTTCATCCATCTCCTTGGTCACCTCTTCAACAAACTCTATCAAGTTTGAGAGACACTTCTCTGTACGCACAAAGCGGTGCTGACTATCCCTAATCAATCGTTGCCTTTCCAAATGCATGTAACTCCTGTACCGCGGAATCGCTTCCAACAACATTGGCACCACTGACATCAAGCTAATTGGTGTTTATGTCCGTGGCTTTCCCTCGCAGCCTTTCCTAAATCCTGGCACAACATTAGCCACCCTCCCGCTCCCAGCTCACCACCCTCGTGGTTTTCAGTGATAGAAATATCTTTGTAAGTTTCTTCCCTACCTTACCCCAATGTCCTGGGATCTACTTGATTATTTCCCAGGAAGTTGTCTAATTTTAATGCGTTTTAAAACCTTCAGCACCTCCTGTTCTCCAATGTGGACTCTTTGAATACATCACTGTTTATTTCCCTGCTTCCCCAGTATTTTTTCCACAGTAAGTTCTGACTTGAAATTTTTGTTTCAGACCGCACCTATTTCCTGTGGGTTTACACATGGATGGCTTCATTGATCTTTATGGAGTCACGTTCTGTCTCGAGTTAATCTTCTGTTGTTAATATACTTGTAGAATCTCTTTGGATTTTCCTGAACCTTATCTGCCAAAGCTCTGTCAGTTCCCCTTGGGCCCTCATGATTTCCCTCTGAAGAATATTACTACACCCACAATGTTCTTCAAGGGATTGACATAATCCAGCTGGCTGTATATGACATGAGCCCCCTTTTGTCTTGACCAGAACCTCAATATTCCCAGTCATCCAATTTTTCCCACTTGTGTCAGCAATGCCCTTCACACTAACAGGAATATGCTGCCCCTGAAATCTTAATTTATCTCTCTTTTGAAAGAATCCCACTTGCCCGACATCCCTTTACTTCCAAATAGCCTCCATGAATCAACTTTTGGACGGTCTTGCCTAATACCTTCTGGACTGGGGCAAGGCCATTTTTGATCTTTAACTTGTGGACCAGGCCTGTCCTTTTCCATCGCTATTTTCAAACTAATAGAATTGTGGTGACCTTGCCAAAGTGCTCCCCATAAACACTTCATCCCCTTTCTCACCGTTGTTTCCCGAAGGGAGGTCAGGTTTCATCCCTTTCTCCAGTCGGACCAGTTACATACTGACTGAGACAGTTTTCTTGTGCACACTGAACAAATGCCTCCCATCCAAGCTGTGAATATTATGGCAGTCCCAGTCTATGTTTAGAAAGTTAAAATCACCGACCATTACAACGCTAGCATTCTTACAGATATCTGAGATCTCCGACGTATTTGCTGCTCAATTTCCCGCTGACTACTGTGGGCCTGTAGTACAGTCATATCAAACTGATTATTAATTCTTATTTCTCAGTTTCACTAACATAGCTTCACTGGGTGATCCCCAGGAATATCCTCTCTCAGTGCTGCAGTGATGTTTTCACTGATCAAAAATCCACTCCCCCTACTCTCTTGCCTCCACTTCTATCCTTCCTGTTGAATCTGTCCTCTGGAACAATGATCTGCGACTCCTGTCCCTCCCTCAGCTTTGTTTCTGTAATTGCTGTGATTTCCCAGTCCCATGTTCCCATCCATGCCGTGTGTTCATCTGCCTTACCTGTCAGGCATTTCACATCAAAGTAAATGCAGTTTAATTGATGCGTATTCCCTCATTGCCTGCTGTGCTCTTGCCTGTTTATCAATTGAAATTACTCTGTTGAAATGCTGTCCCAGCCTCAACCTTCAGATTGTAGCCTGAGACCATCCCCCTCACTGTGGACAACACCCTTACCTTTCATGTCATCTGCAAACCTAATAATGATACCTTCTGCTTTCACATCAAGAGTTATAAATGCCCATAATGAACAGCAATGGCTTCTGCACAGATCCCTTTGTTACATCAACTGGGCAAAGGCTTTCAATCACAAAACTAACCCTCCAACAATTTTGGATCAAATTTGCCAACTTGCCTTTGATGCCATGGTCTCTTCCCTTCTGGACTAGCCTTCCACGTGGGACCTTGTCAAAGGCCTTTATGAATTCCATGTAAACCATAACATCTGTACGGCCCTCATCAATATCTTCAATCGAGATTTCAAAGAAATCTCAGTTGATTTCATCAGACATTATCTTACTCTTACAAATCCATGCAGACTATCACTTATCGATCCCTGCCTTTCCAGTTATTGATCCATCCTGTCCCTCAGAATTGTTCCCAATTCCTCGCCCCCCCCCCCCAACTGCAGTCAGACTATCTGCTCTGCAATTACCTGGCCTATACCTACTGCCTTTCTTGAACAAAGGAACCACATTAGCTATCCTCCAGTCATTCGGAACTTCATCTGTGGCCAGCAAAGTATTAAATATATCCACCAGGGCCCCAGCAATCTCCTCCCTTACCTCCCATAGCAGCCTGGGATACATTTCATTGAGCACTGGGGAGTTCTCCACCTTTATGCCTGTGAAAATATTTAATACCTCCTCCTTATTGATCTTAACATGTTCTGGAAACTTACCATCCCTACTAAAATCCCCGGCCACAATACCTTTCTTCTGTGTGAATACCAAGGGGAAGTATTCATTTGAAGACGTCACCTACTTCCTCTGGCTCCATGCACAGATTGTCCCTTTGGTTTCTCACAGGCCTCCCTCTTTCGCTGGGAATCCACTTACTCTCACGATGCTCATAAAATACCTGTGTTTTTTTCGGCAATCGTATCTGCCAAACATATTTCTTGACCATTGTTTGTCCCTCATTTTCGACAAACCCACTCGCACTCTCTATACTTGTGACGGGCTTCACCTGATTTTATTGCACTGTATTTTCTTTATCAAAATCACGATATCACTTGATCAGTATTAGATGGACTTGATACCTTCACTATTCACTCTTCAAGGAGCACACTGGCTCTGCATTCTCACTGCATCACTTTAAAATACTCCCCTTTCCTAATATGGACCCAACTGTAGATAGTTCTCTCAGTATATGTTTGCCAGATCCTCTCTAATGATCGGAACTGATGGGAGACCCAGGTGTGTGGGGGACAGGCAGGAGGTTGTTTGGCTGCAGAAGCGACCCCAGGATGGTGTGCTGCCTCCTGGGTGCCAGGTCAAGGATGTCTCTGAGCGGTTACTGAACATTCTGAAGGGGAGGGTGAACAGCAAGAGGTCATTGTGCATATCAATCCACATGACAGGGGTAGACAAAGGGATGGGGTCCGGAGAAAGGAGTACAGGGAGTTAGGTGAGAAGTTAAAAAAGCAGGATATTGACATTAATGATCTCCAGATTATTCCCATTGCCACGTGCCAGTAACGATAGAAATAGAAAGAGAGGCCAGATGGATGTGTGGCTTGAGGAGCTGGTGTTGCGGGCAGGATTTTCAGTCTTGTATCATTGGAGTCTCTTCTGGGGTAGAGATGACCTGTACAAAGGGATGGTTTGCACTTGAATCAGAGGGGCACCAGTATCCCAAGGAGGAGATTTCCTCGTGTTACCCAGGAGGATTTCAATTACTTTGGCAGGGAATTGTGACTCTAAGTAAGAGAGGGACCATCGGAAAGTCAGAGGAAATTCATCAGCCATCAAGATCAAGTTACCTATTCAGGATATCCGGGGGCACAGATATTTGAGGGAAAAGAATTTTGGTTTAAAAGGCATTTATTTCAACACACGAGGCCTGACTGGTAAGGCAGACGAGCTCAGTTCATGGATTGGCTCTGGGAACTGGGATATTACAGCCATAACAGAAACATGGTTGAGAGAAGGGCAGGACTGGCAGCTCAGTGTTCCAAGATACAGAAGCTACAGGTATGACAGAAGGACAAGTAAGTGAGGAAGGGGAGTTGTCATTTTGATAATGAAGGACATAACAACAGTGCTTCGGGACAATACTGTTAAGCAGTCATCAAATGAGTCCATATATTTAAAAGTTAGAAACAAAAAGGGGTGATCAGTCTGCTGGGATTGTGTTATAGACCCTCAAATAGCCAGCGGGTATGAGAGGGGCAAATGTGTAGTGAGATTGCAGGTACCTATAAAAATAATAAAGTAGTATTGGTTGGAGATGTTAACTTCCCTGGATTGACTGGGTCACCCAGAGTGTAAAAAGCCCGTAATGAGTGGAATTTGTCAAAAATGTCTAAGAAAGTTTCCTAAACCAAGACGTAGAGGGTTCTACTCTACTCAGGTGGATGCAACACTGGACGTCCCCTCAGGAAATGAGGTCAGGCAAGTGACTTAAGTATCATTCGGAGAGCACATTACATCTAGTGACCACAACAGCCTTTGTTTTAACATACTAATGGAAAATATCAGACAGGTTGACAGATTTAGGTCTTAAACTGGAAGTGGGTCAAATTGGAGCCATCCAGCAGGATCGAGCAGGGGTTGATTGAGTGATGGTAAAAATCATACAACACCAGGTTTTAGTTCAGATGGTTTACAGAGGAACATCGATTATCTGAACGTGATGGGCGGGCGATGTTTTGTTCGGATAATTGATTATCCGGTTAATTGATTAAATGCCTTTCCTTTTGGGGCTCAGAGTTTTCAGTCCAGTCTGCACCCTGTTCAGGTGACAAGGCAACAGCAAGCCATGAGCGAGGCCCCACGCCCTGCCAGACCCCCAAACACATCCAACACCGCCCTCACCTGCCCCTAAATGTCGCCAACCCAACTGCCCCAAACCCACCCAACAGTGACCCCTGCCCCCAAAATCTTCTGACACCACCCTCCACCCGCCGCCTGCCTCTACTTCCTAAACACCTTCGACATCATCCTCAGCCTGTCCACAAACCCGCCCAACACCGCACCCTGCCCACACACCCAGCGTCCAATCCATGTTCACGCCCGTCTCACGGCCCCCTGCCCCCGTTCATCCCCTCCTCCTTCTGGGCAGCTGGAGTGGAAACCAGTAGTGAGATATCTACTGCCTTTGGTGGGGTAAGTCTTCAAATAGCACACACACACATGCACACACACGCTCAGACAGCCACAAACAACTTTTTACTGCAACATTTCCGTCCTGTACAGGACACTGTTCTAGAGAATATATGGGAAAGGGGGGTTTAGGATTCACCCCTATATAGAACTCCAGGGGAATTGTGGCGAGAGGGAGAGAGGATGGGAGGTCATTCATTTGGAGATGGTGTCTGGGCTCGATGTCCAGGACTGTTCTCGGCACCATTTCAGTCAGCTGAGGTCGATTTTAATCAGTGTTAACAAAACAAAAAAAAATCAGGTTTGAAAGAGCTCTTTGATGTAATGTTTCTATCGGGACCTCGAAATCTCCTTTGGATAATCTGATATTAGGTTAATTGATATTTGGATAACCGAGGTCCCTCGGTATTTGAAAGTGCTAGATTTGGAAGCGATAATGGTCACTCTAAAAGATGAAAGACTTAATCTAAGCTTGTTTAATATTTCATTCCATTACACTGCCATCCTGTTGCTATAAATTCGGTGCCTTAGGATTGTGCTCCACATCCACCTGATGAAGAAGCAGTGCTTCGAAAGCTAGTGCTTGCAAATAAACCCGATGGCCTATAATCTGGTGTTGTGTGATTATTAACTTTGCCCACCCCAGTCCAACACCGGCATGTCCAAATCATAACTAAACACGATTGGGTCAGTCTGTTTGAATGAAAAGGAATGACTGGCAAATGGGAGTGTGATCTCAAGAATCCAGTATGTCCCTGTTAGGGTAAAGGGAAAAGCTGGCAGGTTTAGGAATCCCTAGCCGGTGAGAGGTGTCATCACTCTGTTCAGGAAAAAGAGGAAGGTACACATTGTCTTTAATTTTTCGGTATACATGAAGCCTCTTACAGTCCGAAAGACACAATCAATCTGGGGAGACCCAAAAGGCCTCTCAGATCCCTGCAGAACTCCCAACCTGCAGAACCAACCCGAAATCATGTGACTTTCAGTTCCTATAAGACTCATTAACTGTGTAACATCCTCCCATCACTAGCACCCCAATATTAATGTCATCTCCTCAAGCCTCTCTATCCACTACTCATCTCCATAACCTTCTCCAGCACTTACACCTCTATCTGTGTAAACGTCACCCTCCCCAACAACCCTTCCCACTTTTACCATTCTGGAGGAGGTTACTAATGCTCCCTTATCTGTGAACCTGTCTCCAACCAAAATTACTGCCCTCTGGAAAATCTGTCAGACTCCACACCCTCCGTATCTAACGAATCTGCAGAACCTAAACCTTCCTGTGTCCATAAACATCATCCATGACTACCATCCATATCTCTGTTTGGTCCTCCAGTCGACACAACCCACTTTCTCTCTAAACGTCTCCATTAACCTAAAACACTCCTGTCTGTGTAAACCACTCCATCCTACCAACATTCTTATCTGTGTATACTGTTCCATCCCTCCCAACCTCGCCATCTCCATGAACTCCTGTAGGCCCTACATCTCTCCACATTTCTGGAACACACCGTGGCTCTATTGTCCTCCCTCCCTGTGAAACACCTCCAGTCCCCACCACCCTCCCAGTCTGCGTCATCTGCTCCAGATCAGGTCATTGGTGTTTCTGTTACCTCTGGCACTCCGAGCAAACCTTCCCAGTTGTGTCTACCATTCAGATCTCATCCTCTCAAGCCTCCTGAAACACCTTCCTGCCATTGTGACCCTCCCTATTTAGAACATAGAACAGTACAGCACAGCTCAGGCCCTTCGGCCCTTGATAATGTGCTGAAATTTTATCATACTCTAATATCAAACCAACTTGCAGGCAATTCAAAGGAGGAAACAACAAAGAAAATCCCAGCACAAGAACAGGCCCTTTGGCCCTCCACACCTGTGCCGATCCAGATCCTCTGCCTAAACCTACTGCCTATTTTCTAAGGATGTGTATCCTTTTGCTCCCTGCCCATTCATGAATCTTAAAGGACTTCATTGTTCCTGCCTCTACCACCTCCGCTGGCCACATGTTCCAGGCCCCTACCACCCTCAGCATAAAGACCGTTCCAAGGTTATCTGCCCTAAACCTTTCCCCTCTCACTTTGAGTTTGTGACCCCAGTAACTGCGTTCCACACTCTGGGAAAAAAAACGCTTCTTGCTATCCACCATGTCTATACATCTCATGAATTTGTAGACATCAATCAGGTCCTCAGTCAACCTTTGTCTTTCTAATAAAATTAATCCGAATCTATTCAACCTCTCTTTATAGCTGGTCCCTTCCATACCAGACAACGTCTGGGTGAACTTCCTCTTCACCCTCTACAAAGCATCTACATCCTTTTGGTAATGTGGTGATCAGAACTGTATGTATCATTCCAAATGTGGCCGAACCAAAATCAAATACAACTGTAACATGACCTGCCAACTCTTTTACTCTATAGCCCGTCCAATGAAGGAAAGCATGCTGTATGCCACCTTAATCACTTTACTGACCTGCGTTGCCCCCTTCAAGGAACAATGGACCTGAAAACCCAGATCTCTATGTACGTCAATTTTCCCCAGGACTTTTCCATTTAGCTTGCTATTGAATTGAATATTCTGAAATGCATCACCTCGCATTTGCCTGGAGTGAACTCCCCATCTGCCATTTCTCTGCCCATCTCTCCAATCGATCTATACACTGCTGTATTCTCTGACTGTCCCCATCACTATCTACTGCTCCACCAATCTTCGTGTCATCTGCAAACTTGCTAATCAGGCAATTGATACCTTCCTCCAAATCATTTATGTATATCACAAACAACAGGGGACCCAGCACGGAACCTCGTGGAACACCACAGGTCACAGGTCTCCATTTTGAGAAATTCATTTTACTATAATCCATCTGCGTTTCCAAAAATTAATTAAATGTCCCTAATGTAACTCTCTCTACCACCAACGCTGGTGGTGCATTCCACACACCCACCACTCTCAGTGTAACGTACCTACCTCTGACATCTCCCATAAACCTTCCTCCAAGTACCTTAAAATTATGCCCCACCATTATAGCCATTTTCACAATAGGAACATTCTCGGGCCACCCACTCTATGTATGCCTCTCATCAGCTCGTACACATCTATCAAGTCAGGTCTCATCCTTTTCAATTCCAATGATAGAAGCCCTGGCTTCCCCAACATTTCTTCATTAGACCTGTCCTCAAATCCAGAAATCATCCTGATAAATCTTTTCTGCACCCGCTCCACATTTTTCCTATAACGAGGTGACCAGTACATAACACAATATTCCAAGAGTGGACTAACCAGGGCTGTGTGGAGCTGCAGCACAACCTCAATGGTCGTCAAGTCAATCCCCCTGCTAAGGAAAGCTAACACATTACACGCCTTCTTCCAACCTTATCAACTTGGCTGACATCTTTGAAGGATCTATGAACGTGGACCCCAAGATTCTTGTGTTACTCCACACTATCAAGAATCCTGCCGTTAACTCAGTAGACGTTTTCAGCAGAATCCTTCAATCTTAAACCCTCCCTATTTTGGTACCTTCCCCCAGTCCCCACAAAATTCATAAACTGCGAAACGTCTTCCAGTCCCTACAATCCTCTTTAGCTCTGTAACCTCCTTTATTGGCGTTAGTACTGAAAATTACCGAAGCCAATTTTAGTCACTTCAATATTACTAATAAATGCAAAATCCTCCTGTCCTGATATCCCTCCCTAACTCTGTAAACACCACCATACTCCAGTGCCCTTCTGGGGAATATTGCATAGGAAGGAAGAGTTGTCGAGTCTGGGCCATGTTACGGAGGTAGGAAGGGCTGCAGTAAATGGAGGATGGTACAAATGTAGGAGGGCATGAAGATCCTTCAGGAGGTTAGAGGTAGTGGGATTCATATAACCTGCAGGATGGGATCGAGAATGGGTGTGGGACATGAAGGATGTTTTAGTGTGAGTGGTTGATTTGTTTTTGATTTGATGATTAGGCCGATCTTATTAAATAATTTTGGAGATGTTTACCAGAATATCCGTGCACAATTTCAGATTTCCAGGCTGGGAGATGTGAGTTCAGATGGGAATGTATTTGCCCATTCTGTCTGTGTGCCTGACAGTGTCCTGGTGCTGCTCTGGGAGAAAGCACTCACCGTGCAGGTGGTGATCTCCAGATCTACAGGACTGATCAAAGCTCACCTCATCGAAGCCTTCGTTTAGAATGTTCTCTATTTTTTCATTATTTTCAAGAGACAGTTTTGTGAGATGCAGAAATTGGGGAGTTTGCATTTTGAGGGAATGAAATCTTTATCATTGGAAGATGGGAAGCCTGCAAAAATGAGATAACGGATTTCAGAGACAGTATATAATATTCCAGTTAGGATGGAAGGAAATGCTGATGGGTGTTGGGAATTCTGGATGACTAGAGAACAAAGGTTTGATTAAGAAAGAGAAGGAAGCATTTGTCAGGTATAGACACGATAAGTCAAGTGAATTCTCAGACTATAAAGCAAGGAGGAGTATACTTAAAAAGAAATCAGGAGGATAAAAAGGGACATGAGATAGCTTTGGCAAATAGGGTTAAGAAGAATCCAATGGGTTTTTATAAATACATAAAGGACAAGAGGGTAACTAGGGAGAAAATAGGGCCCCTCAAAGATTAGCAGGGCAGCCTTTGTGTGCAGCCACAGGAGTAGGGGCAATACTAAACGACTGTTTTACATCAGTGTTTACAGTCCCGAAGGAAATGGAAGATATAGAATGTGGGGAAATAGACAGTGACATCTTGAAAAACGTCCATATTAAAGAGGAGGAGGTGCTGGAATTCTTGAAACTCATAAAAGCAGATAAATCCCCAGGATCTGATCAGGTGTACATTGGAACTATGTGAGAAGATAGGGAACTGATCGATGGGGCCCTTGCTGAGAAATTTGTATCACCGATCATCACAGGTGAAGTGCTGGAAGTTTGGAGGTTGGCTAACCATTTAAGAAAGGTGGTCAGGGAAAGCTAGGGAACTATAGACCTGTGAGCCTGACATCAGTAGTGGGTAAATTGTTGAAGGAAATCCTGCGAGATAGGAGTTACATGTATTTAGAAAGGCAATGAGTGACTAGGGATAGACAGCATGGCTTTGTGTGTGGGAAATCATGTCTCAAGAAATTGATTGCGTTTTTGAAGAAGTAACAAAAAGGATTGATGAGGGCAGATCATTAGACGTGATCTACATGGACTTCAGTGAGGTGTTGAAAAGGTTCCTCATGGAAGATCGGTTAGCAAGGTTAGATCTCATGGAATACAGGGCGACCTAGCCGTTTGGATACAGAACTGGCTCAAAGGTAGAAGACACAAGTTGGTTGAGGAGGGTTATTTTTCACACTGGAGGCCGATGGTGTGCCACAAAGTTCGGTGCTGGGTCCACTACTTTTCATCATTATATAAATGAACGTAGGAGGTACCTTTAATAAGTTTGCAGATGACACCAAAATTTGAGATATAGTGGACAGTGAATAAGGTTACCTCAGAGTACAATGGGATATTGATCAGATGGGCGAATGGGCTGAGGAGTGACAAATGGAGTTTAATTCAGATAAATGCGAGGTGCTGCATTTTGTGAAAGCAAATCTTAGCAGGATTTATACACTTAATGGCAAAGTTAGAGGGAGTGTTGCTGAACAAAGAGACCTTGGAGTGTAGGTTCATTGCTCCTTGAATGTGGAGTCACAGGTAGATAGGATAGTGAAGAAGGTGTTAGGTATGCTTTCCTTTGTTGGTCAGATCATTGAGTATCAGAGTTTGGAGGTCATTTGCAGCTGTACAGGTCATTCGTTAGGCCACTGTTGGAATGTTGCGTGCAATTCTGGTCTCCTCCTATCGGAAAGATGTTGTGAAACTTGAAAGTGTTCAGAAAAGATCTACAAGGATGTTGCCAGGGTTGGAGGATATGATCTATAGGGAGAGGCTGAAACGACTGGGACTGTTTTCCCTGGAGCGTCAGAGGCTAAGGTGTGACATTCTTGAGGTTTATAAAATCATGAGCGGCATGGACAGGATAAACAGATAAGGTCTTTTCCCTGAGGTGGTGGAGACCAAAGCTAGAGGGCATAGGTTAGGGTGAGAGATGAAAGATTTTAAAAGGACCTAAGGCAACGTTTTCACGCAGTGTGGTGTATGTATGGAATGTACTGCCAGAGGAAGTGGTGGAGGCTGGTACAATTGCAGCATTCAAAAGGCATCTGGATTGGTATATGAATAAAAAGGGTTTAGTGGGAATTGTGCCAAGTGCTGGCAGATGGGACAAGATTAGGAAAGGATAGCTGGTCGGCGTGGACGAGTTGGACTGAAGGGTCTATTTCTGTGCTGTACGTCTCTAGGACTCTCTGGCTCTAAATGTTTTCCACTGTTCATTTACAGCCTGGCATTTCAGTCTGTTTCCCCTGTTTACCTTGGTCAGTTCTCTCTCAAAATCATGTAATTGGCTTTGTTACTGATGTTCGGATGTGCTTTATGGTCACTTTAAATGTCATAGTCTCTTTGAATTCCAGGATAATTTCCTGGAGAATCTCGATGTGATATTTTCCTTCACTCAATTTCATCAACCAACTGTTGATCTGAGATAGTTACATCCCTAGCCAGTTGCACAATGTGTTATTCAAAGAAACTCTGACAAAAACATTCAAGGAGGATCTTGGATAATATCACTCTTGCCAATGTGTCTGACCCCAGATTATGCAAAGGTTGATGTCTCCCAAAATTATCACACCACCTTTGTTACAAATTCAAATGAATTCCTGTTTAAATCAGGGATGAGCAATACTGTCGGGAGTGTAAAAACTGTTATCCTGCCTATTTTTTTGACACGTAGTAGCACCCAGAATTTGCATTCAGGATGATTCAGCTGCATAATCTGATGCCAAATGCTTTCTCTGTAATGCCTTTGTTGCCATTACTGTCAGGGTTCCCATCTTGCTTTTCCATTCTGCCTGAGATCCTGTAAGGTTGTTTACCGTTGAATATTTATGCTCCACCTTTGTTCACCCTGTAATCACGTTTCTCTGCTGACCAAATGTCATTTATCTCTATGTCACAAGTCTATTACCTTATTGCAGATATTTTGGCAATTCCAAATAAAAACATTATTATTTACTCTTTCCCATAATGTCCTGTCACAAACCGATTTGCTGATGTACAGTTTTAGTTAAACTCTGTCCCTTCCTGTTCCTTTCTGCTTGTCTTCAACCACGTTCCCATGCTGTTCCAAGGCTTCACATTTTCTCTTTGAATTTGGAAAGCTCATTTCACCTGAACCCTGTTCTTGCATCCTCTCTGCCAGTTTAAAGCCCTGTCCATAAACCTACCGACATGATTAACCAGGACACTGGTTTCAGCAGTGTTGTTTTTAATGCACTCATAGGATTTTGCTGTCTCTGGCTGGTCAGCATTTCATGCCCACTTCCAGTTGTCCGAGAGCTGAGTGGCTTGCCAGACCATTTCAGAGGCAGTTGAGAGCCAATCCCATTGCTCTAGGTCTGGATTCATATGTAGGCCAGACCGTCTGCTTATGACAGATGTCCTTATTTATACGATATTAAGCAGTCAGATGGGTATCCCTGACACCACCATTAAATTCTGGATGAACAGGCTAGTGAGAGTAACACTAGGCCATCGCCTGGCCCACTGATAGCTCACTCATCCCTGAGTATTGATCCCATTGCAGCATGAATCAAACCCCTTCATCTTGACCGTGGTTTGATCCTGATACCTTCCTGCACTCTGGTGCTATCACTCAGTATCTCTCCATGTGGTATCTGTCACTGTGATGGTCTAATTGCTGCCGGTGACTGCACCTTTTGCAGCTACTCCAGATCCTGAGCCAAGAGAATTCTCCACTCCAGAGAGAAGCAGCAGCACAGGCCAGGGATGGAGACTGGGATATTCCAGATCTCTGTGGGACTCAGTGTCATTCTCCATGTGTTACCCTCACTACATCAGTCTGATTTACCATTCTGTCTATTTCTCTGCCTCATGTAGGTACTCAGGATATTCCTGACTCAGCAGAATCCCAACTCTGTCTCGTCTATCACTATTGAAGACGGTTGTCAGCCAGAGCGATGGAGAGAGATCTGGAGCCTTCAATAAATCCTGCAGCGAGGTAGGATCACTCACAGTGAACAGAGCAGAGAACATTTAAGGGATGGAACTTTGGTTCATAAAATGACACAGGTACTGTGTTGAAGGGTGAACACAGAGCATGATGGTCCCAGGCTCAATTTCCACCCTCTTGTGAGAGGATGACTTTCAGATCGACTGTACTGAGCCTTCCTGAAACAGCATCGGGAGTTCACATTTATTCATCCATGCCTGTGATGTCATAGTGAGCATCAGGACAACAGAAGGGAAGCAGGCCTCGCTCAAGGATTTTGTATTGAAATTGAGATCTTTCTGTTCTCTCCTCTCTCACACTGTCTCTTGTCATGTGGTAGTGTCATACAGCAAGGAAACATACCTTTTGGCCCAACTCATCTACGCCAGAATTTTTAATGCTTGTAATTCCAGAAAATTTCATATTACTGTATCCTCCACTCCTCCCATAATCCTGCTGTATATTTGAAACCTACTCCAGTGTTGACATCTCTCCCTATTTGTAAATTGGTCCAGTCTCAACATGCCAAATCTCAATAATCTCATCGTGCACTCAGTACAATGATCCCTAATTCTGTAGTTTTGCACAATACTTACAGTCCACCCCATCTCTGTAAAATCCTCCAGGCTAGACCAAAATACCTACCTGTGTACCTTCCTAAAGTCCCAAGAGAACTTGATATGACTATAACCTTCTGCAGGCAGATCACATTCCTGCCACCTAGCCTATACCACCACACAACCTCAGTAACTATCTCCGATCCCTACCGACCTCCCTATCTATATAAACACCTCCAGACACTTTTCCAGCCGCTGACAGCACTCCTTGTCTCGGTTTGCTGCTCACTCCCCGACATTTTCCTCCCAGCACCGCAAACATCCTCTCTTTGTGTAATCCTGCAATTTGGGCAGCAAGTGGCTCAGTGTTGAGCAATGGTGCCTACAGTGCCAGTGGATCCAGGTCGATTCCAGCGTTGTTGACTGTCTGTGTGGGAGTTTGCACATTCTCCCCATATCTGCGTTGGTTTCCTCTGGATGCTCCGGTTTCTTCCCACAGTCCTCCAAAGCATGCAGGTCAGGTGAATTGGCCGTTCTAAATTGCCCGTAGTGTTAGTTGCATTAATCAGAGGGAGATGGGTCCTGTGTGGGTTACTCTCCAGACGGTTGGTGTGGACTTCTTCGCCGAAGTGCTTTTTTCCATGCTGTGGGGCCTCTAATCTAAACTCTCCCTCTGTGTTCCATAATATTGTCCCTAAAGATAATCGCTTTACCTATAAACAGACCCAAACCCCTCCAAACATTCGATTCCCTGGGAATTCCCACTTCTCCAACATCCCTCTTATCTGTGTAACTTCTTCCACTCCTGAAAGCCGATGATAATGTGAAGATCTTACAACATCCCTATCTGCGTAATCCTCTCAGGTCCCTGTAGCACTCCTGCAGAACCCATTCCAATGCCCGTGACTCTCCCAATCCAGTTCCTACAAAACTCAATATCTCTGTAACATCCTACTGTTGCTATCACCCATTCTGTCAATGTAAGTTCCTCTAGTCTGTCCATCCATTTTATCATCTCCATAATATCTCCAGCTCTTACACCCCTATCTGTGTAAATTTTACACTCCCCTACAACCAACCCTAAAGTGAAACCCCCTCCAGTGTGTGCAATACCCCTTTCTGTGTTAGTGTCTCCGCTCTATTGCTGTTCCTGTCTCTGTAAGCTCTTGCAGATT